>NW_027441808.1:0-300000 GCF_048569485.1 Anomaloglossus baeobatrachus
GGCATGCATGTTTCCTCCATCCTGGTATGCATGTTTCCTCCATCCTGGCATGCATGTTTCCCCATCCTGGCATGCATTGTTCCCCATCCTGGCAATTATGTTTCCTCCATCCTGGCATGCATGTTTCCTCCATCCTGGCATGCATGTTTCCCCATCCTGGCATGCATGTTTCCCCCCATCCTGGCATGCATGTTTCCTCCATCCTGGCATGCATTGTTCCCCATCCTGGCATGTATGTTTCCTCCATCCTGGCATGCATTGTTCCCCATCCTGGCATGCATGTTTCCTCCATCCTGGTATGCATGTTTCCTCCATCCTGCCATGCATGTTTCCTCCATCCTGGCATGCATGTTTCCCCATCCTGGCATGCATTGTTCCCCATCCTGGCAATTATGTTTCCCCATCCTGGCATGCATGTTTCCCCCCATCCTGGCATGCATGTTTCCTCCATCCTGGCATACATGTTTCCTCCATCCTGGCATGCATGTTTCCCCCCATCCTGGCATGCATGTTTCCTCCATCCTGGCATGCATGTTTCCTCCATCCTGGCATGCATTGTTCCCCATCCTGGCATGTATGTTTCCTCCATCCTGGCATGCATGTTTCCTCCATCCTGGCATGCATGTTTCCTCCATCCTGGCATGCATTGTTCCCCATCCTGGCATGCATGTTTCCTCCATCCTGGCATGCATGTTTCCTCCATCCTGGCATGCATTGTTCCCCATCCTGGCATGTATGTTTCCTCCATCCTGGCATGCATGTTTCCTCCATCCTGGCATGCATGTTTCCCCATCCTGGCATGCATGTTTCCCCCATCCTGGCATGCATGTTTCCTCCATCCTGGCATGCATTGTTCCCCATCCTGGCATGCATGTTTCCTCCATCCTGGCATGCATGTTTCCTCCATCCTGGCATGCATGTTTCCTCCATCCTGGCATGCATGTTTCCTCCATCCTGGCATGCATGTTTCCTCCATCCTGGCATGCATGTTTCCTCCATCCTGGCATGCATGTTTCCTCCATCCTGGCATGCATGTTTCCCCATCCTGGCATGCATGTTTCCCCCCATCCTGGCATGCATGTTTCCTCCATCCTGGCATGCATTGTTCCCCATCCTGGCATGTATGTTTCCTCCATCCTGGCATGCATTGTTCCCCATCCTGGCATGTATGTTTCCTCCATCCTGGCATGCATTGTTCCCCATCCTGGCATGCATGTTTCCTCCATCCTGGCATGCATTGTTCCCCATCCTGGCATGTATGTTTCCTCCATCCTGGCATGCATTGTTCCCCATCCTGGCATGCATGTTTCCTCCATCCTGGCATGCATTGTTCCCCATCCTGGCATGCATGTTTCCTCCATCCTGGTATGCATGTTTCCTCCATCCTGCCATGCATGTTTCCTCCATCCTGGCATGCATGTTTCCCCCCATCCTGGCATGCATGTTTCCTCCATCCTGGCATGCATGTTTCCTCCATCCTGGCATGCATTGTTCCCCATCCTGGCATGTATGTTTCCTCCATCCTGGCATGCATGTTTCCTCCATCCTGGCATGCATGTTTCCTCCATCCTGGCATGCATTGTTCCCCATCCTGGCATGCATGTTTCCTCCATCCTGGCATGCATGTTTCCTCCATCCTGGCATGCATTGTTCCCCATCCTGGCATGTATGTTTCCTCCATCCTGGCATGCATGTTTCCTCCATCCTGGCATGCATGTTTCCTCCATCCTGGCATGCATTGTTCCCCATCCTGGCATGCATGTTTCCTCCATCCTGGCATGCATTGTTCCCCATCCTGGCATGCATGTTTCCTCAATCCTGGCATGCATGTTTTCCCCATCCTGGCAATTATGTTTCCTCCATCCTGGCATGCATGTTTCCTCCATCCTGGCATGCATGTTTCCCCATCCTGGCATGCATGTTTCCCCCATCCTGGCATGCATGTTTCCTCCATCCTGGCATGCATTGTTCCCCATCCTGGCATGCATGTTTCCTCCATCCTGGCATGCATGTTTCCTCCATCCTGGCATGCATGTTTCCTCCATCCTGGTATGCATGTTTCCTCCATCCTGGCATGCATGTTTCCTCCATCCTGGCATGCATGTTTCCTCCATCCTGGCATGCATGTTTCCTCCATCCTGGCATGCATTGTTCCCCATCCTGGCATGCATGTTTCCTCCATCCTGGCATGCATGTTTCCCCATCCTGGCATGCATTGTTCCCCATCCTGGCAATTATGTTTCCTCCATCCTGGCATGCATGTTTTCCCCATCCTGGCAATTATGTTTCCTCCATCCTGGAATGCATGTTTCCTCCATCCTGGCATGCATGTTTCCCCCCATCCTGGCATGCATGTTTCCTCCATCCTGGCATGCATGTTTCCTCCATCCTGGCATGCATTGTTCCCCATCCTGGCATGCATGTTTCCTCCATCCTGGCATGCATTGTTCCCCATCCTGGCATGCATGTCCCCACCCCATGCTGTCATGTGCGTTCCCCCACCCCCACCCCATGCTGTCATGTGCGTTCCCCCACCCCCACCCCATGCTGTCATGTGCGTTCCCCCTGCCCCACCCCACGCTGCCATGTGCGTTCTCCCACCCCCACCCCGGGATGTGTGTTCTCCCCCACCCCATGCTGTCATGTGCTTTCTCCCCCACCCCGTCCTGTCATGTGCGTTCTCCCCCACCCCATGCTGTCATGTGCGGTATCCCACCCCCACCCCACGCTGTCATGTGCGTTCTCCCACCCCCACCCCATGCTGTCATGTGCTTTCTCCCCCACCCCATGCTGTCATGTGCGTTCTCCCCCACCCCATGCTGTCATGTGCGTTCTCCCACCCCCACCCCATGCTGTCATGTGCGTTCTCCCCCACCCCATGCTGTCATGTGCGTTCTCCCCCACCCCATGCTGTCATGTGCAGTATCCCACCCCACGCTGTCATGTGCGTTCTCCCACCCTCACCCCATGCTGTCATGTGCGTTCTCCCACCCCCACCCCATGCTGTCATGTGCGTTCTCCCACCCCCACCCCATGCTGTCATGTGCATTCTCCCACCCCCACCCCATGCTGTCATGTGCGTTCTCCCACCCCCACCCCATGCTGTCATTTGCGTTCTCCCACCCCCACCCCATGCTGTCATGTGCGTTCTCCCACCCCCACACCATGCTGTCATGTGCGTTCTCCCACCCCCACCCCATGCTGTCATGTGCGTTCTCCCACCCCCACCCCATGCTGTCATGTGCGTTCTCCCACCCCCACCCCATGCTGTCATGTGCGTTCTGCCACCCCATGCTGTCATGTGCGTTCTCCCACGCTAGCACTGCGCTTTACCCCCCCCCCCCCTTGGCACAGCCGCACACGCGTTATAAATAAAAAAAAAAAAAAAAGCAACACACAACTCACCTTCCTGCACTCGCTCCCCCGCTGCGCGCCGCTGGGTCCTCAGTCCCCACGTGGCCAGAAAACGTCATTACGCCGGCGCCGCTCACTGACGCTCCTCCGTCTCCTAGGCAACACACCTGCAGCCGGGGGAGGAGGAGTGTCAGAGCGAGGAGAAATGTCTCCTCCGCTCCAACACAGTTTTGATCTGCCGGCGCGACTGCACCAGCAGATCAAAGCTGCAGGATCGGGCAACAGCACACGTGCCAACAGAATGGGCTCTGCGTGCCCCTGGTGGCACGCATGCCATAGGTTCGCCATCACTGTCCTATACTATGACCTTTTTCCATTGGTGTGGAGTTTATATACTTTGGTGACATGGTTGCGTGAGTATGATTGAAAAATAACAAAACAGAAAGATATTCTGAGGTCCAGTAACTGTGTAGCACTTGTGTGACGACCTTTACACCAGGTCCTTTTCCTGCATTGTCCTCCCTGGTGGCTTTGCCATCGTTTTCTGCTGGGGATCCGCCAGCATCTTTACTCATTTTACTCTTATAAGGGCAGAGTCACACTTGCGTATGGCATGTGATGCGATCTGCTAATGACCCTCAGCTCAGGATCTGCTGCGAGTGTAAGCCGAGTGTCATGTGACTGTGATCTGTTCCTGAGATCGGATCACAGCTGTGGAGGAGAGGTCGGGCGCTGTGGAGGACAGTGAGCGGTTAATTTCCCCATCTGCTCCATTGTCAGCCTGTGCATATATTGCACTGTACTTGGATAACATCCGAGTGCAGTCCGATGTTTTTTCGCTTGTATGGGTGCGAGTGACACGGCTCTCGCAGACAATTGCAGCATGCTACCATTTTTTCCTCTGTCAGTTTCGGGCTGAGGGAAAACTCACAGGTCAGGGCTGCAGCATTGTCTTACATGGGGCCGAGTGCAATGCCAGATTTTCTCCCTGCACTTGGGCGAGTCATACGCAAGTGTGACTCTGTCCTAATGGAGAGTAGCTTCAGCAAAAACTGAGTGTATCACTTCTAACTTCTTTTACTGCTCATTTTCAGTTGGATTCCAGGCAGAATCCACCTGAAAAAGATGTTATGTACACATACCCTAAGGGTAAGTTCACATTTCCGCTATTTCCCGGGCGTCACAATCCGACGCTTTGAGAAACAACTGGAACTGCCAAAAATGCTTTGGCGACTTCCGTTGTTTCCCATAGACTTGTATGAGCGGCGGATTGTGACGCATGGTCTTGCCCTGTATCCGCCGCGCGGCACATCGACTGACCACCGGTGGGGAGGAACGCTGCATGCAACGTTTTTCGGGGCGTCACAAGCAATGCACCGTGTCTCTCTCTCTGTCTCTACCTCGCTCTCTCTCTCCCCTGTTCCTAAAAGGTTAAAATAAACCTTTCAGGAAAAAAAACAAAAACCGGTACCCGTTCAACGCTACATGTGTTTGTACACAATTAACCTTCCCAATGTCACAAGCCGTCAAGTGACGGATTGTGACACTGGGAAAATAGCGGAAATGTGAACTTAGCCTGAAGGCCGCTTTACACACTGCGATATCATTACCGATATCGCCATCGTGTGTACCCGCCCCCATCGGTTGTGCGACACGGGCAAATCGCTGCCCGTGTCACACAACATCGCCCAGACCCGTCACACTACTTACCTTCCCTGCGACGTCGCTTTCTAAGGGGGCGGTTCGTTGAGCGTCACAGCGATGTCACAGCAGCGTCACTGAACCGCCGCCCAATAGAAGCGGAGGGGCGGAGATGAGTGGGACGTACATCCTGCCCACCTCCTTCCTTCCGCATTGTGGCTGGGACGCAGGTAAGGAGAGCTCCTCGTTCCAGCGGTGTCACACGCAGCGATGTGTGCTGCCGCAGGAACGAGGAACAACTTCGTTACTGCTGCAGTAACGATATTCGAGAATGGACCCCCATGTCACCGATGAGCGATTTTGCACGTTTTTGCGACGATGCAATATCGCTCATAGGTGTCACACGCAACGGCATCGCTAATGCGGCCGGATGTGCGTCACCAATTCCGTGACCCCAACAAGATCACTTTAGCGATGTTGTAGCGTGTAAAGCCCCCCTTAAGGCTTTGTTCACATGCAGCGTTTTCTGCAGTGTTTTTTTTAATACAAATTCCATGATGCTTGGTTATTTTTTATTTCCTCACTGAATTTGTGAATTGCAGCATTTTTTTTTAATCTGCAGCACATCACTTCCTACAGCATTTTTTTTTAATCTGCAGCACATCACTTCCAACAAAAAAAGTAAAAAAAAACCTGCAATAGCTTTTTTTTCCAGTGTTTTTGAAGTGTTTTGGTGAATAAAACTACCTTTATCACACATGTACTGTAGAAAAAGCACACACGTAATCCACACCCAAAAATGCCACAAAAATACCGGAAAATGGACATTCTTACTGCCGAGAAAAAGAACACGCTGAGTATGAATATAGCCTAAGCTTGGTTTTGGTGCCAAATCTGTGTACTAGGCTTGGTTCATTTACTGCTTCTTTGGCCACGTTCACGGGTTACATATTTGGTGAGTTTTTTTACCTCAGTATTTGTAGCCAAAACCAGGAATGAGTGATAAATCCAGAAGCGGTGCCCGGGTTTCTATTGTACTTTTACTCCGATTGTTCTACTCCTGGTTTTCACTTATTTTATTGGTGATTTATTGGTTAATAAAGTTGATTCATTTTGAAAAAGTTTATAGACGTATGTTATTCCTGTATACAGTACAGTAACTGCATGGAGCTGGCGGCCCCAAGATTGATTTTCCCTGGTGGGCCCCAGGTACTCCAATCCACCGCTGTGCACAGCGACCTGTCTGCGGTCTCCAGGACGTGTCCTGCTGCGGCTTCTTCTGCTCCTCGTCCCCGATCTTCCCACACCTCTGCTAATGTCTGATTACAGCTTCCAGCGCCGCACTTTATGAGCCCCTGACAACACTTATATATACAATTAAAACTGGGAACACATCAGATACCGTACACACACGGCTCCGCTCCGTACACCTCGTACACACACGGCTCCGCTCCGTACACCTCGTACACACGCGGCTCCGCTCCGTACACCTCGTACACACACGGCTCCGCTCCGTACACTTCGTACACACGCGGCTCCGCTCCGTACACCTCGTACACACGCGGCTCCACTCCGTACACCTCATACACACACGGCTCCGCTCCGTACACCTCGTACACACGCGGCTCCACTCCGTACACCTCATACACACACGGCTCCGCTCCGTACACTTCGTACACACGCGGCTCCGCTCCGTACACCTCGTACACACGCGGCTCCGCTCCGTACACCTCGTACACACGCGGCTCCGCTCCGTACACCTCGTACACACGCGGCTCCGCTCCGTACACCTCGTACACACACGGCTCCGCTCCGTACACCTCGTACACACACGGCTCCGCTCCGTACACCTCATACACACACGGCTCCGCTCCGTACACCTCGTACACACACGGCTCCGCTCCGTACACCTCGTACACACACGGCTCCGCTCCGTACACCTCGTACACACACAGCTCCGCTCCGTACACCTCGTACACACACGGCTCTGCTCCGTACACCTCGTACACACACGGCTCTGCTACATCCACACTGTAAACCCCTCCTGACCCCACACATAAACTTCCCCTCATCCAGCACCATGACAACCAGCACAGCAGAGTCCTGCATACACTGAGGAGCTGATCATGTGACCCCTGACTCCTCCCCTCCATGTGACATCATCACAGGTCCTGGAAGCACAGAGCAGCCATATATCTAGTGTGCGGCTCTGCAGGTGGAGGTAGGTGCAGGTTATTATATATCTAGTGTGCGGCTCTGCAGGTGGAGGTAGGTGCAGGGTATTATATATCTAGTGTGCGGCTCTGCAGGTGGAGGTAGGTGCGGGGTATTATATATCTAGTGTGCGGCTCTGCAGGTGGAGGTAGGTGCGGGGTATTATATATCTAGTGTGCGGCTCTGCAGGTGGAGGTAGGTGCGGGGTATTATATATCTAGTGTGCGGCTCTGCAGGTGGAGGTAGGTGCAGGGTATTATATATCTAGTGTGCGGCTCTGCAGGTGGAGGTAGGTGCAGGGTGTTATATATCTAGTGTGCGGCTCTGCAGGTGGAGGTAGGTGCAGGTTATTATATATCTAGTGTGTGGCTCTGCAGGAGGAGGTAGGTGCAGGGTATTATATATCTAGTGTGCGGCTCTGCAGGTGGAGGTAGGTGCAGGGTATTATATATCTAGTGTGCGGCTCTGCAGGTGGAGGTAGGTGCAGGGTATTATATATCTAGTGTGCGGCTCTGCAGGTGGAGGTAGGTGCAGGGTATTATATATCTAGTGTGCGGCTCTGCAGGAGGAGGTAGGTGCAGGGTATTATATATCTAGTGTGCGGCTCTGCAGGTGGAGGTAGGTGCAGGGTATTATATATCTAGTGTGCGGCTCTGCAGGTGGAGGTAGGTGCAGGGTATTATATATCTAGTGTGCGGCTCTGCAGGTGCAGGTAGGTGCAGGGTATTATATATCTAGTGTGCGGCTCTGCAGGTGGAGGTAGGTGCAGGGTATTATATATCTAGTGTGCGGCTCTGCAGGTGGAGGCAGGTGCAGGGTATTATATATCTAGTGTGCGGCTCTGCAGGTGGAGGTAGGTGCAGGGTATTATATATCTAGTGTGCGGCTCTGCAGGTGGAGGTAGGTGCAGGGTATTATATATCTAGTGTGCGGCTCTGCAGGAGGAGGTAGGTGCGGGGTGTTATATATCTAGTGTGCGGCTCTGCAGGAGGAGGTAGGTGCGGGGTGTTATATATCTAGTGTGCGGCTCTGCAGGTGGAGGTAGGTGCAGGTTATTATATATCTAGTGTGCGGCTCTGCAGGTGGAGGTAGGTGCAGGTTATTATATATCTAGTGTGCGGCTCTGCAGGTGGAGGTAGGTGCAGGGTATTATATATCTAGTGTGCGGCTCTGCAGGTGGAGGTAGGTGCAGGTTATTATATATCTAGTGTGCGGCTCTGCAGGTGGAGGTAGGTGCAGGGTATTATATATCTAGTGTGCGGCTCTGCAGGTGGAGGCAGGTGCAGGGTATTATATATCTAGTGTGCGGCTCTGCAGGAGGAGGTAGGTGCAGGGTATTATATATCTAGTGTGCGGCTCTGCAGGTGGAGGTAGGTGCAGGGTATTATATATCTAGTGTGCGGCTCTGCAGGAGGAGGTAGGTGCAGGGTATTATATATCTAGTGTGCGGCTCTGCAGGTGGAGGTAGGTGCAGGGTATTATATATCTAGTGTGCGGCTCTGCAGGTGGAGGTAGGTGCAGGGTATTATATATCTAGTGTGCGTCTCTGCAGGTGGAGGTAGGTGCAGGGTATTATATATCTAGTGTGCGGCTCTGCAGGAGGAGGTAGGTGCAGGGTATTATATATCTAGTGTGCGGCTCTGCAGGTGGAGGTAGGTGCAGGGTATTATATATCTAGTGTGCGGCTCTGCAGGTGGAGGTAGGTGCAGGGTATTATATATCTAGTGTGCGTCTCTGCAGGTGGAGGTAGGTGCAGGGTATTATATATCTAGTGTGCGGCTCTGCAGGAGGAGGTAGGTGCAGGGTATTATATATCTAGTGTGCGGCTCTGCAGGAGGAGGTAGGTGCAGGGTATTATATATCTAGTGTGCGGCTCTGCAGGAGGAGGTAGGTGCAGGGTATTATATATCTAGTGTGCGGCTCTGCAGGAGGAGGTAGGTGCAGGGTATTATATATCTAGTGTGCGGCTCTGCAGGTGGAGGTAGGTGCAGGGTATTATATATCTAGTGTGCGGCTCTGCAGGTGGAGGTAGGTGCAGGGTATTATATATCTAGTGTGCGGCTCTGCAGGTGGAGGTAGGTGCAGGGTATTATATATCTAGTGTGCGGCTCTGCAGGTGGAGGTAGGTGCAGGGTATTATATATCTAGTGTGCGGCTCTGCAGGTGGAGGTAGGTGCAGGGTATTATATATCTAGTGTGCGGCTCTGCAGGAGGAGGTAGGTGCAGGGTATTATATATCTAGTGTGCGGCTCTGCAGGAGGAGGTAGGTGCAGGGTATTATATATCTAGTGTGCGGCTCTGCAGGTGGAGGTAGGTGCAGGGTATTATATATCTAGTGTGCGGCTCTGCAGGTGGAGGTAGGTGCAGGGTATTATATATCTAGTGTGCGGCTCTGCAGGTGGAGGTAGGTGCAGGGTATTATATATCTAGTGTGCGGCTCTGCAGGTGGAGGTAGGTGCAGGGTATTATATATCTAGTGTGCGGCTCTGCAGGTGGAGGTAGGTGCAGGGTATTATATATCTAGTGTTCGGCTCTGCAGGAGGAGGTAGGTGCAGGGTATTATATATCTAGTGTGCGGCTCTGCAGGTGGAGGTAGGTGCAGGGTATTATATATCTAGTGTGCGGCTCTGCAGGAGGAGGTAGGTGCAGGGTATTATATATCTAGTGTGCGGCTCTGCAGGAGGAGGTAGGTGCAGGGTATTATATATCTAGTGTGCGGCTCTGCAGGTGGAGGTAGGTGCAGGGTATTATATATCTAGTGTGCGGCTCTGCAGGTGGAGGTAGGTGCAGGGTATTATATATCTAGTGTGCGGCTCTGCAGGTGGAGGTAGGTGCAGGGTATTATATATCTAGTGTGCGGCTCTGCAGGAGGAGGTAGGTGCAGGGTATTATATATCTAGTGTGCGGCTCTGCAGGTGGAGGTAGGTGCAGGGTATTATATATCTAGTGTGCGGCTCTGCAGGTGGAGGTAGGTGCAGGGTATTATATATCTAGTGTGCGGCTCTGCAGGTGGAGGTAGGTGCAGGGTATTATATATCTAGTGTGCGGCTCTGCAGGTGGAGGTAGGTGCAGGGTATTATATATCTAGTGTGCGGCTCTGCAGGTGGAGGTAGGTGCAGGGTATTATATATCTAGTGTGCGGCTCTGCAGGTGGAGGTAGGTGCAGGGTGTTATATATCTAGTGTGCGGCTCTGCAGGTGGAGGTAGGTGCAGGGTGTTATATATCTAGTGTGCGGCTCTGCAGGTGGAGGTAGGTGCAGGGTGTTATATATCTAGTGTGCGGCTCTGCAGGTGGAGGTAGGTGCAGGGTGTTATATATCTAGTGTGCGGCTCTGCAGGTGGAGGTAGGTGCAGGGTGTTATATATCTAGTGTGCGGCTCTGCAGGTGAGGTAGGTGCAGGGTATTGTATATCTAGTGTGCGGCTCTGCAGGTGGAGGTAGGTGCAGGGTATTGTATATCTGTGTGCGGCTCTGCAGGTGGAGGTAGGTGCAGGTTATTATATATCTAGTGTGCGGCTCTGCAGGTGGAGGTAGGTGCAGGGTATTATATATCTAGTGTGCGGCTCTGCAGGTGGAGGTGTGTGCAGGGTATTATATATCTAGTGTGCGGCTCTGCAGGTGGAGGTAGGTGCAGGGTATTATATATCTAGTGTGCGGCTCTGCAGGTGGAGGTAGGTGCAGGGTATTATATATCTAGTGTGCGGCTCTGCAGGTGGAGGTAGGTGCAGGGTATTATATATCTAGTGTGCGGCTCTGCAGGTGGAGGTAGGTGCAGGGTATTATATATCTAGTGTGCGGCTCTGCAGGTGGAGGTAGGTGCAGGGTATTATATATCTAGTGTGCGGCTCTGCAGGTGGAGGTAGGTGCAGGGTATTATATATCTAGTGTGCGGCTCTGCAGGTGGAGGTAGGTGCAGGGTATTATATATCTAGTGTGCGGCTCTGCAGGTGGAGGTAGGTGCAGGGTATTATATATCTAGTGTGCGGCTCTGCAGGTGGAGGTAGGTGCAGGGTATTATATATCTAGTGTGCGGCTCTGCAGGAGGAGGTAGGTGCAGGGTATTATATATCTAGTGTGCGGCTCTGCAGGTGGAGGTAGGTGCAGGGTATTATATATCTAGTGTGCGGCTCTGCAGGTGGAGGTAGGTGCAGGGTATTATATATCTAGTGTGCGGCTCTGCAGGTGGAGGTAGGTGCAGGGTATTATATATCTAGTGTGCGGCTCTGCAGGTGGAGGTAGGTGCAGGGTATTATATATCTAGTGTGCGGCTCTGCAGGTGGAGGTAGGTGCAGGGTATTATATATCTAGTGTGCGGCTCTGCAGGTGGAGGCAGGTGCAGGGTATTATATATCTAGTGTGCGGCTCTGCAGGAGGAGGCAGGTGCAGGGTATTATATATCTAGTGTGCGGCTCTGCAGGTGGAGGTAGGTGCAGGGTATTATATATCTAGTGTGCGGCTCTGCAGGTGGAGGTAGGTGCAGGGTATTATATATCTAGTGTGCGGCTCTGCAGGTGGAGGTAGGTGCAGGGTATTATATATCTAGTGTGCGGCTCTGCAGGTGGAGGCAGGTGCAGGGTATTATATATCTAGTGTGCGGCTCTGCAGGTGGAGGTAGGTGCAGGGTATTATATATCTAGTGTGCGGCTCTGCAGGTGGAGGTAGGTGCAGGGTATTATATATCTAGTGTGCGGCTCTGCAGGTGGAGGTAGGTGCAGGGTATTATATATCTAGTGTGCGGCTCTGCAGGTGGAGGTAGGTGCAGGGTATTATATATCTAGTGTGCGGCTCTGCAGGTGGAGGTAGGTGCAGGGTATTATATATCTAGTGTGCGGCTCTGCAGGTGGAGGTAGGTGCAGGGTATTATATATCTAGTGTGCGGCTCTGCAGGTGGAGGTAGGTGCAGGGTATTATATATCTAGTGTGCGGCTCTGCAGGTGGAGGTAGGTGCAGGGTATTATATATCTAGTGTGCGGCTCTGCAGGTGGAGGTAGGTGCAGGGTATTATATATCTAGTGTGCGGCTCTGCAGGTGGAGGTAGGTGCAGGTTATTATATATCTAGTGTGCGGCTCTGCAGGTGGAGGCAGGTGCAGGGTATTATATATCTAGTGTGCGGCTCTGCAGGTGGAGGTAGGTGCAGGGTATTATATATCTAGTGTGCGGCTCTGCAGGTGGAGGTAGGTGCAGGGTATTATATATCTAGTGTGCGGCTCTGCAGGTGGAGGTAGGTGCAGGGTATTATATATCTAGTGTGCGGCTCTGCAGGTGGAGGTAGGTGCAGGGTATTATATATCTAGTGTGCGGCTCTGCAGGTGGAGGTAGGTGCTCTATTATTTTGGGGTCATCATTATTATCATTAACCCCTTCATGTCCAGTTCCAGACCAGTTTACTCCGGTTTTTGATCAGGTACATGTTCATATTAGAAAGGGGAGGAGTCAGCACTGCTTGATCAGACATGTCAGATGGGAGATAAATCCCCTCCCCCTGTCCCCCCCCCCCCCCCCCCTTCTGGCCAAAGTGCCCCCCATTGCCCCTCCCCATACTGATCATCTAAGATGGTGGCCGCACGCTGCATTCATCCTCCTCTGATTTCTGTCACATGTGACATGCCAGATGTGACAGAAACGTCCTCCCCAGGTCCAGCTTAGGCTGCTTTCACACATCCGCTTTTTGCAGTGCAGCTCAATCCGGCTCAAAAACCTATGCAACGGATACGTCGAAAAAAACGTATCCGTTGCATAAGTTTTTCCATGCGGCCCGTCCGTTTTTTTGACAGATGCGGCTTGATACTGAGCATGCGCAGTGCAAAAAAATGCATCCGGCGTCCTTAGGCTTGCATTGTAAATTGCGCCACATTGCGCTGGATCCGGCGCGATGCGTTTTTTTCGCCACACAAAAAAATGTGCCAGGCAACGTTCCATCCGGCCGCCGCATGGGCTAAATATGCCGCATCCGGCAAAAAACCGGACGCAACGCAAGGTCATCCAGCACAATACGGCGCTAATGCAAGTCTGCGGGCAAACGGACTCTACCGACACATACACAGCCGGGGAGCGGACTCCCGTTGCTGAAGTACAGGCAGTCTACACAAACACAATACGGTGCAGGAGAAAGGCCAAGACCACCAACCCGGGTGGGGGACCAGACGCAGCCGGCTGCGGGCACCGACCACCATCAACTTTGTATACCAGAGACTTGCTTGTGTCAATAACTGTGAGTACAACAGTGCCATCCGGCCGCGCACCACCCAGCCACTATTCTCCCCAAATGGGTCCCGGGGCTATCATCCCTGCCCACGGAGGGGTTAACATCTTGCACGACCATCTCCCACTGGTGCCCCCGTAACTGCAGCAGTGGTGTCTACACCTTCACGTCCCGAACTCAAACACGGCTCCGGCCGTACACCTACCTAACCACCCCCCATCGAGATCGCCTTGCAGAGTGACGTGACCCCCAGGTCCGGAGGCACTCGAGCCACCCACCAAACGAGCCCGGACCAGAGCAGCTCAGCTGCAGTCGAGCACGGGGCGGTACACATGCGCAGAGCAGTTCTAACCCCAGGGCTTGATGCCAGGTGACATTACACAGCTGGTATCAACCCCATTTATTACCCC
This sequence comes from Anomaloglossus baeobatrachus, assembly GCF_048569485.1. Taxonomy (NCBI): domain Eukaryota; kingdom Metazoa; phylum Chordata; class Amphibia; order Anura; family Aromobatidae; genus Anomaloglossus; species Anomaloglossus baeobatrachus. The sequence continues at coordinate 13,823 of NW_027441808.1, forward strand.
GTTTGCCACCGCACCAGGGTAACGGGATGAGCCAGAGTGAAGTGCCAGGATTGGTACATCTAATGGATGCGCCACTGCTGGGACGACTGCAGCCTGCTATTTTTAGGCTGGGAAGGGCCAAATTACCATGGCCCTTCCCACCCTGAGAATACCAGACGCCAGACGGCTGGTGATCCAATTTGGGGGAACCCATGTTTTGTTTTTTTAATTATTTATCAATAATTTAAAAAAAAAACAAAAAACACGGCGTGGGGTGCCCTCTGTTTTGGATTACCAGCCAAGGTGAAGCTGCCAACTGTGATCTGCAGGCTTCAGCCATCTGCTTTACCCTAGCTGGCTATCAAAAATGGGGGGACCCACATAGGTTTTTTTTCAATTAATTCTTTTTTGCCTAAATATAAGGTAAACACCCTTCACTGCCACATGAAAGTCACTAAAGGGTGCCAGCTTAGAGTATGCTGGGGGCTGGGACATTATATGTGTTTATCTATCCATCCATCCTAGCTTTTTAGGCTATGTGTCCATGATCAGTGTTTGCAGCCTTTTGGACACAGAGTCTTTTCGCTGTGTCCAAAATGCTGCGCCGTGCAGAACTAGCGCAATGGAAGGATTTTTGGAAATCTCCTGCCCACTGTGCTTGTTTTTTTCCTTGGCATAAACTGACCTGCAGCGCGGCTTCCTGAGCCTCAGCATGTCAATTTATGCTGTGGAGACGAGAGTTTCGTCCAAAGGGAAAATAAAGCTAAAGTCCTCAGCAGCCTGAACCTGGATCGTGGGCTCGGGCAGCTGCGTTCTCCAGTGGACAATACTCGCATCTCTGCACGAAAGCTGACATTGCGTCCTAGACACAGTGTCGCTGTGGGCACATAGTCTAAAAGTGAGAAATTTGGCACTACAGCAACATTTTTGTGAAGTACCTGTGGTTTCAAAATTCTCACTATACCCCCAAATGAAATCCTTGAAGGTCTAGTTTTCAAAATGGGGTCACTTGTGGGGGTTTCTGCTGTATAGGTACCTTAGTAGTCCTGAAAATGCGGCATGGTGCCCGTAATTTTTTTCAATTTTTCCAAAATTCACATGGTGCTCCTTCTGTTATGAGCCCTCTGGTTTGTCCAAACAGGTTTTTAGCCACATGTGGGGTATCACTGCGCTCATAAGAAATTGGATAACAAACTGTGGCATCCACATTTTGGTGTTGCCGCTTGAAAAAGTGAGAAATTTGGTGCTAAAGCAACATTTTTGTGGAAAAAAAAAAGAAACTTTTCAATATGACGACCTAAGTTTATTAAATTCTATAAAGTACCTGCGGGTTCAAAATGCTCACTATACCCCTGGATAAAATCCTTGAGGGGTCTAGTTTCCAAAATGTGATCACTTTTGATGGAGCTCCACTGTTTAGGCACCTCAGGAGCTCTCCAAATGCGACATGTCATTCGCTAATGAATCCAGCCAATTTTACAGTCAAATGGCGCTCCTTCCCTTCCGAGCCCTGCCGTGCACCCAAACATTTGATTTCCAGCACATATGAGGGATCTGTGTACTCAGGAGAATCTGCACAATAAATTGTATGGTGCATTTTTCCTGTTACCCTTGTGAATAAAGAGCTTTGATATCACTTTGATGCCCATTTTGTGCCTGTTTGATACTTTTTTTTTGCTGCTTTTAAGTGTATTCACATCATGGCTCCGCACTGTATTGTATTTTATTATTGTGATTTTTTTTATGTTTGTTGTTAATTCTGTAAAAAAAAAAAAGACAAAAAAATTGTTTTTGTTTTGTTTTTTTATTTTTGTTTTTAAATGACTCATAGGTTTTAATTTTACCATAAAATCTACTGGAAATTAAGTAAAAGTTCCAAGTGCAGTGAAATGGTGAAAAAAAAAGTAATTCCACCATTGTTTTTACTCCATTCCCGATGTGCTGGAAGTGAGCGGTCAGCGTGATTCTCCAGGTCAGTGTGATTACGGCAATATCAGACTCCCACATTTCTTATTATCTCAGTGGTGACTAGAGATGAGCGGACCCGTGGATGTTCGGCTTCTGCTGGTCCAGCTGAACATTTGTAAAGATCGGTTCTGGACTTGGACTTGACCTGAAGTTTATTTGAAGTCACTGATTGGCAGTTCGGGTCTCCGCCCACATGCAGCCATAAACACATCACTAACAGGGCAGGGCGGGTTTATTCAGTTTTATTTCTTGGTGCACAATACATCTGATCACACGAGAGCGGTTTCCATACGTGAAGCTCCCGAACTCCAAACCTGAACTTTGCTATCTTGGAGAAGTCTGAGTTTGTACCGAAAACCGAACTCCAGGTTCACTCATCTCTAGTAGTGAATAAAAATCAGACTTTTGTAAAAAAAAAAAACAAAAAAAAAACATAAAAAAATCGGTTTCTGTCTCCATTTTCCGACATCGGAGTAGAGTGAGGACTTGTTTTTTGCTTGATGAGCCGACGTTTTCATTGATACCATTTTAGGTGCAATACTTTTATGGGTCGGTTTTGCAACTTCATGTTGACATTTTTTTTTTACTACCCAAATGATATCTTCCCTCCATTATTATCTCCATTAATTTTACATATCGGCTCCTCTCCTTCCCATTCAGGTCCTTATAATATCGGATCCTTTCAGTGGATTTATTCTGTTTCAGAAATGTCCAGGATGGATATGGACAGGGACAAGATGGTGGAGAGGATATTACACCTCACCCTAGAGATCCTCTTCCGGCTTACTGGAGAGGTGAGAGATTCTGATGACGTCACATTACATCATTCTTATCTATGGGAATAACAGATGGACAGAACTGGAGAGGTGAGGACTCTGGAAATGTCTGGAGTGAGATTTATTAGTGTCTCTCCATAACCAGGATTACACAGTAGTGAAGAAGACCTCTAGTGAGCGCTGTCAGGCCCCTGTGTCTGAGGGATGGGGAAGACCCCTGAGCCCAATCACGGGGCCTCCACCTCACCCCCCGATACATGAGGACATCAATAACCAGAAGATCCTAGAACTCACCTACAAGATGATTGAGCTGCTGACTGGAGAGGTGACACTGCTGGGAATGCTGGGACATTATACAGTAACGCTATGAAGGGATCGGGGGTGACGGTATCATTGTATGTGTCAGGTTCCTATAAGGTGTCAGGACGTCACCGTCTATTTCTCCATGGAGGAGTGGGAGTATTTAGAAGGACACAAAGATCTGTACAAGGACGTCATGATGGAGGTTCCCCAGCCCAGCCCCTCACATCACCAGGTAATAGGACTAAATACACACGGCCTATAATTATCTGTATGTAAGGAATGAATTCAGTCCCTGTATGTGTCTCCTCCAGGTCTATCCAGTAAAGAGGACAACACCAGAGAGATGTCCCCGTCCTCTTCTCCCACAGGACTGTAAACAAGAAGACCCCGATGTTCCTCAGGATGTGTTTCCTCCAGCTCTATCCTGTAAGAGATATCTACTCATGTACTTTCAGCACTAATTTTGTGTTTACATTTTTAGGCTTTCTGCTGTATTTTTTCAGTTGTATTTTCTTTGCTTCTGCTTCTTCTGCTGTTTGTTTCTAGTCCCTTCTCTATGTCATTATGAAGGCAACTCAAAGACCTGCAGAGGGTTCATGAATACCCGGTTTCCCTGAAAATACGACCTACACCAAAAATCTTAAGACCTAGCGTGATTTTATGGGATTTTTGGAGAATACTTGAAATATTAGCCCTACTCCAAAAATAAGCCCTAGTTACAGTCAGGGCCAGCGTTGGGAGGAGTCAAACTGCGCAATTTCTCAGGAACGCCACTTTCTTAGGGTCCCCATCAGTTGTATTCTAAGGTTGATTGTTTAAGGACCTTTGATGACTTCAAAGTCTTGTGACATGATATAACCAAAGGTCTCTTAATTGCAGGAGTCTAAATGAACTGAACAGGACACAGGCTGGCATGCAGGACTGGCATTAGCGGAAAGTGAGAGCAAACGGGACAATTACACAGGCCTCCATTCTCCTAGGGGCTCAGTGTTTATATGCCAATTATAGGACTGCTTAAAGACCTTTTTTACATCACATCATGTGACCAAAGGCTGGTGTGTGTGTGTGTGTGTGTGTGTGTGTGTGTGTGTGTGTGTGTGTGTGTGTGTGTGTGTTCACGCCACTTTTAACCAGCTTTGCCAAAATAGGCAGCGCTTGGCCAGAAGAAGGGTGTGATGCCGCCGCTTCTCTAATTCATAACAAACTGCGGCGTTCCCTATTCCAGAAATCTCACTCCAGTCTCTGACGTCATTTTTCAGTGTCCATCGTCAGTCTTGATGAATTAGAGCCCTAATGTATAACTGCAAGACCCTGCTACCTGCTTTGGTTACAAATCCTAAGGTTAGGCTATCAACATTACAGTCCCAGACATCCCCATTAAATATCCGACATCTCTCTGGAACTATTTTATGTTCTTCTTTGAAAAAAAATCTCTTTGAAATTGTCTATTTTGTGGATCAATGTTACAAGGAGATTTTTGCAGGTTTTGACAACTGTCATGGTGGCGTCAGGATCTGTGGAAATTATAGATTCTGGTACTCTGCATGTTAACTTCTCTGATGTGTGTGAGCAGCGCAAGGAAATGCAGGCGTTGAATCACAGGCTTGGGCAGTCTAGCAAGAGTTATTCTCTGCTGGGCTGCTTGTTAATGTCTTTGATAACATGCTGTGGAGGAGAAAGTATCTATTGCTCCCCTTCTGTGTATGCTGGCTGGACTATTTCATTAATGCAAGCTATAGGTTACCTATACTGGTCTGGTGAGGTGTTGTGATCCAGAATTACGGGTGATTGTTGTGTATTATTGCTGTGAACTGTTGTGGTGTTAACCCCTGTTGTCTTTTTATTGCTGCCTTTCTGCTCTTGCTTTTCTCCTTAGTCTCTCACTGTTTATTTCTGTGAGTTTGCAATGTGTCCCCATTTGTCTTAATCCGTGTTTCCTGTCTGTCTTAAGCCCCCTTCACATGCACGTGTCTCCGGTACGTGCTAGGTCCGTGCCCGCATGTACCGGAGACACGGGCACACGTAAACCTATTAAAATCAATGGGTTTATGTGCACGCACGTGTGCAGCCATTGGCCCGTGCCTCCGTGTGGAGCACACGTGAGCCCGTGTGCTCCACACGGATGCATGTCAGTGTTTTTCCGGCAGAACGGGTGTCACGTGGCCCGCACACGTACCACACGGATGTAGTGTGGATGCGGGCCCACGTGACACGCGCCGGAGAAACACACGTGTCATTTTTAAAATAAAAAAAACACATACTCACCACCTCCACCAGCCCTGCAGTGTCTGCCGCGGCTGTCACCTGCATCCAACCCCCAGTGATTTTGAACAACGCGTCTTCTTCACTGGGGGCCGGAAACAGCGTCAGCAGGGCGTGGCCTGTGCCGGACACTTGAATTCAGCACCACAGACAGATCCGGAAGAAAATTGTAAGGCGGGGCTTTCCGTTCTCAGTGTACTATTACGTATAACACACGTAGTGCCATAAACACGGCACACGGAGGGGAAAACACACCTTTGACACGTCCGTGAAACACATGCGTGATTTTCACGGACGTGTAAAGGGGGCCTTAATCTGTGTTTCCATCATATTCCTGCCCCTTCCTTCCCCGGGAGATAACAGATTAGATTTGGTCAGGAGAATAGTAAGTCACGGGACTTGGGCATCTCCATCTTAAGGGGTAATCGAGAGGTTAGGAATAGTTTATGGTTCCCTAGCGTGAGGGACAGTATAGCAGCCCCCTGTCACAATCAATCAGATTATTTACTGTAGCATATTCTAGAGAACTGGTGCTAGGAATGGGAGATTCAAATTAACGAAGATGTAACTCTAAAGGGGGCTTTACACGCAGCGATATCGCTAACGATATTTCATCGGGGTCACAGAATTTGTGACGCACATTCGGCATTGTTAGCAACGTCGTTGCGTGTGACACGAACGCGCGTTAACGATCAGAATTACTCACCTAATTGTTGATTGTTGACTTGTCGTTCATTTTCAAAAGATCGTTGCTCATTATTGACGCAGGTTGTTTGTAGTTCTTGAGGCAGCACACATCGCTACGTGTGACACCTCGGGAACGACGAACAACAGCTTACCTGCGTCCTCCGGCAACGAGGTGGGCGTGTCGTTAATGCGGTTGCTCTCCGCCCCTATAGGTCGCCTGTTGTGTGACGTCGCTGTGACCGCGCACGAACCTCCCTTAACAAAGAGGTTGTTCGCTGCACACAGAGACTGCGCTCGGAAGGTAAGTACGTGTGAGAGGTGTTAGCGATATTGTGCGCCACGGGCAGCGAGTGATAGCAATATCACTAGCGATATCGTAGAGTGTAAAGCAGCCTTTAGATGTCGAAATTGGACAACAGATTCAGAATACATTTTTTCTTAATTTAATTTCTGATGTTATGGTTTTAAAAAACATACCGTATTTTTTGCTTTATAAGATGCACCGGATTATAAGACACAGCCCAAATTAGACATAAAAAAAGGTAAAAAAATAAAAATGGGGTCTGTCTTATACTCCGGTCTTCTCTTACCAGAGGGGGCAGCAGTGGTGGTGTAGCGGGGTCACAGGAGGCAGAGGTTGTGCTGGCAGGAGCGGCAGGTCAGTGGCCGCGGGGTCCGTGGTGGCAGGAGCCGCGGGGTCCGTGGTGGCAGCAGTAGTGTCGGCGGGTGAGTCGTGCAGCAGGCACCCATCTGCGAACGCGCTGACTCCCGGAGCGGCGCGTGCGCAGATGGAGCTCTCATCCAAGAGCTCCACCTGCGCACGCGCCCGCTCCCGGCGCCATCATTTGAAACTGGGACCGCGGACAAACTGGATAACCTGCTGCACAGCCGCCCGAACGCAAAGGATGGCATCCAGCAGGCGGCCCGCACAACCTGCGTGCACGCAGCCGGGTACCTGTGGCTGCGGGTGGGCGGCAGTCGGGTGCCTGTGCCTGCTTGCCGGTGGCAGCCGAGTGCCTGTGTGAGGGCGGCAGCCGGGTGACTGTCTGTGCCGGCTGCCTCCCGCACACAGGCACCTGGCTGCCACCCGCACGCAGGCACGGGTACCCGGTCGCTTGCATGCAGCCACAGGCACCCGAACGCCCGATCGCCGCACAGACAGGACCCCCAGGTAAAGCTATATTTGGATTTTAAGACGCACCCCTCATTTTCCTCCCAAAATTTTTATGTAATTTCAAGATATCATTAAAAAATAATAACATTGTGTTTATTTTTAACAGATGACTGTATTGGGAGCTCAGATGGAAATCTATTATCTTTAGAATTTAAAACAGATGATGAAAGTATCACACATGATACATATAAAGAGCATGCTGGTGTCCCAGATATACCTCCAGTCCTTCCTCGGAAAGCTTTATCATCAGATTTTTTCAAACAAGTCCAAAATTCCGATTTATCACAGAATTGTAAGCAAAATAAAAGTTACAGAAGGGATGTGGAACATGAAACGGCTCCTATAAGGGACAAACCATTTTCATGTTCAAATTGTGGGAAATGTTTTATTCGGAAATCAAATCTTGTTATGCATCAAAGATCTCACACAGGGGCGAAGCCATTTTCATGCTTGGAATGTGGTAAAAGTTTTACTAGGAAATCAAATCTTGTTGACCATGGAAAACGTCACATAGGAGAGAAGCCATTTTCATGTTCAGAGTGTGGGAAATGTTTTATTCGGAAATCGGATCTTGTTGTGCATCAAAGATCTCATACAGGGGAGAAGCCATTTTCATGTTCAGAGTGTGGGAAATGTTTTAATTTCAAATCAGATCTTACTAGGCATCAAAGATCTCATACAGGGGAGAAGCCATTTTCATGTTCAGAGTGTGGGAAATGTTATAATTTCAAATCAGATCTTACTAGGCATCAAAGATCTCATACAGGGGAGAAGCCATTTTCATGTTCAGAGTGTGGGAAATGTTTTATTCAGAAATCAAATCTTGTTGTGCATCAAAGATTTCACACAGGGGAGAAGCTGTTTTCATGTCCAGAATGTGGGAAATGTTTTACTAGGAAATCAGGTCTTATTCACCATCAAAAAAATCACACAAAATAAACCATTTTTATGTTCTGAATGTGGAAAATGTAATTTACAGAAATCACATCTTGTTAACCCCTTCAGCCCCCAGCCTGTTTTCACCTTAAAGACCCGGCCATTTTTTGCAATTTTTACCAGTGTCACTTTGACAGGTTATAACTCTGGAACGCTTCAACGGATCCTGGTGATTCTGACATTGTTTTTTTGTGTCATATTGTACTTCATGTCAGTGGTAAATTTAGGCCGATATGTTTTGCGTTTATTTGTGGAAATTTGGCGAAAATTTTGAAAATTTCTCAATTTTCAAAATTTGAAATTTTATGCCCATAAATCTGAGAGATATGTCACACAAAATAGTTACTAAATAACATTTCCCACTTGTCTACTTTACACCAACGCAATTTTTGAAACAACATTTTTTTTCATTAGGAAGTTAGAAGGGTTCAAAGTTGATCAGCAATTTCTCATTTTTCCAGCAAAATTTACAAAAAAAAATTTTTTAGGTACCACATCACATTTAGAGTGATTTGCAATACCTGGGCGACAGAAAATACCCAAAAGTGACCCATTCTAAAATCTGCACCCCTCACTCTGCTCAAAATCACATCCAAGAAGTTTATTAACCCTTTTTTTATTTTGTTAGCCATAAAAGTTAGCATTTTCACAAGGGTATCAGGAAAAATGCACTATAAAATGTATCGTGCATTTTCTCCTGAGTACGCAGATACCTCATATGTGGTGGAAATCAAATGTTTGGGTACATGGCAGGGCTCGGAAGGCAAGGTGCGCCATTTGAATTTTTGAGTGCAAAATTAGCTGCACTCAGCGGACGCCATGTCGGGTTTGAAGACCCCGAGGTGCCTAAACAATGAAACTCCCCCACAAGTGACCCCATTTTCGAAACTAGAGCCCTCATGGAATTTATCTAGCTGTTTAATGAGCAATTTGAACCCCTGGAGGCTTCACAAACGTTTGTAATGTTCAGCCGTGAAAATATATATTTTTTTTTTTTTACCACAAAATCGTTTTTTCAAACAGGTAGCTTTTTTTTCACAAGGGTATCAGGAAAAAATGCACCATGAAACGTATTGTGCAATTTCTCCTGAGTACACAGATACCTCATATGTGGTGGAAATCAATTGTTTGGGCGCACAGCGGGGCTCAGAAGAGAAGGAGCGCCATTTCACAGCAAGATTGGTTGGAATTATTAGCGGCCCCCATGTTGCGTTTGGAGACCCCACTGAGATGCCTAAACAAGGGAGCTCCCCCACATGTGACCCCATTTTGGAAACTAGACCCCCCCTTCCCCATACAAAAAATTAGTTTGGCGAAAGAAAAAATTCGGACGTCAGTAAAAAAAAAATAATAAAGTAATGAGCGCCTGCAACTGACACTATGGCAAGTGCCACACGTGAGAGTGATGCACGAATCTCACATCGCATCATCCGGCACAGCCGCACACTCCTGTCTGGAAGAGAGCGACCGTGCCGGATGATGCAATGTGAGACTCGTGCATCACTCTCACGTGTGGCACTGGGCTGACCCTTACAATATTCTGTAAAAAATACTGTAGTTGACGATTACTACAATATAATTTTACTGGCCCTAAACTAAGTTTATTTGTGTTTCTTAGTTTACAGAAAATAAATCAGGATGCACGCACGGATGTGCTACAAAAAGGGGGGAACTAGGTGGGTGAATAAAAAGATGGAATGAGGATGGGAGAGGGCGCGGCGGAGGATGGGAGAGGGCGCGGCAGATGAAAGAGCGGTGGAGGATGGGAGAGGGTGGGCAGCAGATCAGGGTGAGAGGTTGTGGAGGGGGCAGATCGGGGAGTGTGAGAGGTGGGGGAAGGGACTTCAGATAAAGAGGATGGGAGAGCAGGCAGCAAATCAGGGAGGGTGAGAGAAGGGGCAGCATATCAGGGAGGGGCGCAGCAGCTGATGATGGGGAGGAGGCAGCAGATCGGAAAGGTGACATGGCGGGCAGCAGATCGCGGAGGTGAGATGGGGAGGGGGCAGCAGATCGCAGAGTTGAGATGGGGAGGCGGGCAGCAGATCGGGAAGGTGAGATGTCAGACAGCGTGCAGCAGATCGGGAAGGTGAGATGGGGAGGGGGCAGCAGATCGGGAAGGTGAGATGGGGGAGGGGGCAGCAGATCGCAAAGGTGAGATGGCGGACAGTGGGCAGCACATCGGAGGTGAGATGGGGGAGGTGGCAGCAGATCGGGAAAGTGAGATGGGGGAGAGGGCAGCACATCGCGGAGGTGAGATTGAGGACAGCGGGCAGCAGATCGCGGAGGTGAGATGGCGGGCAGCACATCGCTGAGGTGAGATGGGGGAGACGGGCAGCACATCGCGGAGGTGAGATGGGGAGGCGGGCAGCACATCGCGGAGGTGAGATGGGGGAGGCGGGCAGCACATCGCGGAGGTGAGATGGGGGAGGCGGGCAGCACATCGCGGAGGTGAGATGGGGGAGGCGGGCAGCACATCGCGGAGGTGAGATGGGGAAGGCGGGCAGCACATCGCGGAGGTGAGGTGGGGGAAGCGGGCAGCACATCGTGGAGGAGAAATGGGGGAGTTGGGCAGCACATCGCGGAGGTGAGATGGCGGACAGCGGGCAGCAGATCGCGGAGGTGAGATGGCGGGCAGCAGATTGCACAGTGTGGGAGATGGTGGAGAGGGCAGCAGATGAGGATGTGAAAGAGCGGGCAGCAGCTCACGGAGGGGGGGCAGCGGCTGATGGGAGAGAGCGGTGGCAGATAGAGGAGATCGGCGGTGGATCGGAGTTGGTTGCAGCGGATCGGGGGCAGCGGCTTACCAGGGCACTTGCAGGGATTGCTCCCCTCGGCTTCCACGGATGGAGTAAAGCGGAGGGGAGTGGTCACCGGCCGCAGATCCACGGTGACTAGAGAGATCGGTCACAAGGCCGATCTCTCCAATCAGAGCTGGGGGCGGATGAAGCAGCGATCACCCAGCTCCAGCCAATAATCAGTGCTACAGCTGCACTGATATGGCTGGATTTCAATGTTTCAGCCATTTTCAATGGTTGAAGCATTACAGTGGCTGTGATTGGCTGAGCGGTGTTCGTCAGCCAATCACAGTCTCCGAAGGTCCGGGGAGGAAGCACCACCCCTCCTGAGATCAGGCAGAGGTCCCCTCCTTCCCGAATCTAAGGTTTGTGTCTACCGATTGCACTCACCAGGGCTCCGGGGCCGCGATTTTTCCATGACGTACTGGGTACGTCATGGGTCGTTTAGCACCATGTCACCATGACGTACCCAGTACGTCAAGGGTCGTTAAGGGGTTAAACATGTGAAGAAGCCGCAAAGGGAAGGAACCTTTTTCATGTTGTGAATAATTGAAATGTATAACTGGTAAATCAAGTTTTGCCGACATCAGAAAACCAACAGAGCGGAGCAGCCATTTTTGCTTTCAAAATTTGCCAAATGTTTTTACCATTAGGCTAAGACCGCACTTTGCGTTTTTACCTGCATTTCTGCAGCGTTTTCATGCGTTTTGGTTTTCCATTGTAGTCTATGGAAAATGCTGATTTCCTGACCGCACTTTGCGTTTTAAAATGCTGCGTTTAATTTGCATATTTTGTGGCAAAAACAATGCGTTCAAAGAAGCAGCATGTCAGTTGTTTTTGCCATTTCTGCAGCGTTTTGCTAACATTGAAGTCAATGAGAAGTAGCAAAAAGCAACAAACGTCAAAATACCCTGTAGACTGTGAGCCCTCGCGGGCAGGGTCCTCTCTCCTCCTATACCAGTCTGTTTTGTACTGTTAATGATTGTTGTACGTATACCCTCTTTCACTTGTAAAGCGCCATGGAATAAATGGTGCTATAATAATAAATAATAATAATACCTGCGTTTTACCTGCTTTTTAGCGGCAGAAACACTGCGTTTTGGACTGCAAAAACGCATGCTTTTCTGACATCAAATTAAGGGATTAATATGTCCATTTACACACATACATAGTCCGACAATTAAATTAAAGAAAAGTTTTAAGTTTATTGCTATTTTAACAAATTATTATGAAACCGCTATAATTTCATTAAATATAACTATTTTCTTTATTAATTCACAAAATATGTGTTTTGGTTTTTTTTCTCTTTTTTTCATTGTTTGACTGTCTAAACTTTATTTACCATTGTCTTGATGTCCAAAACGCATCTGTCAAAACGCAGGTCAAAAAGCAGGTAAAAAGCGCTGAAAACGCATCTGAAACGTGGTAAATACGCATGCGTTTTCAGCGCTAAATTTCTGAAAAAGGCAACTTTGGTCAAATCAATTAAGGCAAAAATGTGCGTTCTAAACTGCATGTAGGGGAACGCAAAGTGCGGTCTTAGCCTTAATCAGGTACTGTTGTCAGATGAGTCACACGGGAGAAGCCATCATGATGTACCATAATACAAAGGGTTTTATCCTAAAATCGGCTACAGTTCCTTAAAGGGAACCAACCATCAGGATTTTCGTGTATAAGCTGCAGCCAGTGCAGTACTGGCACTATCATGCACAGTGTGTACATACCATCAGGGGGCAGCTCGGGTGTTTAGGCAGTGAAATCCAACTTTATAAAGTTTGAAATTTCGTGCACTTTTTGATTGACGTGTGCACCTCTCTGTTAATGTCCGGGCGGGTTATGCAGGAGTTCCCCGCCCCCCCACCAGCCTGTTCCTCCCTCCCTCCTGATGTCCGGGCGGGTTATGTAGGAGTTCCCCGCCCCCCCACCAGCCTGTTCCTCCCTCCCTCCTGATGTCCGGGCGGGTTATGCAGGAGTTCCCCGCCCCCCCACCAGCCTGTTCCTCCCTCCCTCCTGATGTCCGGGCGGGTTATGCAGGAGTTCCCCGCCCCCCCCGCGCTGCCTGTTCCTCCCTCCCTCCGGCTGTATGTAAAATGCTAATCTTCAGAAACATGGCGCCGGAGCGGGCCTCTGCGCATAACGCTTATCTCCGGCGCCATGTTTCTGAAGCCCGCATTACACAGCTTGGTGTCTGCAGACTGCAGAACAGCTGATCGGAGGACGCGATCAGCTGTAGCTATGATGACGTGCCGCCTCAGGACACCGGGCCAGGACAGGAGCCTGCCAGCGACATCGGGGGTCAGGTGAGGTAAGTTCACAATGGACTCACATGACCCCGTGACGGCAGTGCTGCGAGACCCGGTCACGGTAGTGATATCGGGTGGCACTGTCTTCACGGGGTCAGGTGAATGAAATTACTAGCACCTGTGATGTCATTGCCCCAGCAGGCACGCACACATTATACACACACATACACACACTATATATATACACACACACCCCCACACTGCTGTGTGTGCGCCCCTGCGTTGACCTGGGCTCACCTTCTGAGTTCCAGGTCACTGCAGGAAAGCACTCACAGCTGTGTGTGTGTATAATGTGTGTATGCGCGTGTGTATAATGTGTGTATGCGCGCGCGTGTATAATGTATGTGCGCGCACGCGTGTATAATGTGTGTGCGCGCACGCGTGTATGTGTGTGCGCGCACGCGTGTATAATGTGTGTGCGCGCACGCGTGTATAATGTGTGTGCGCGCACGCGTGTATGTGTGTGCGCGCACGCGTGTATAATGTGTGTGCGCGCACGCGTGTATGTGTGTGCGCGCACGCGTGTATAATGTGTGCGCGCGCACGCGTGTATAATGTGTGTGTGCGCGCACGCGTGTATAGTGTGTGTGCGCGCACGCGTGTATAATGTGTGTGTGCGCGCACGCGTGTATAATGTGTTGGTGCGCGCACGCGTGTATAATGTGTGTGTGCGCGCACGCGTGTATAATGTGTGTGTGCGCGCACGCGTGTATAATGTGTGTGTGCGCGCACGCGTGTATGTGTGTGTGCGCGCACGCGTGTATGTGTGTGCGCGCACGCGTGTATGTGTGTGTGCGCGCACGCGTGTATAATGTGTGTGTGCGCGCACGCGTGTATAATGTGTGTGCGCGCACGTGTGTGTGTGTGTATAGTGTATAGGGTGTATAGTGTGTGTGTGTGTATAGTGTGTGTGTGTATAGTGTGTGTGTGTGTATAGTGTGTGTGTAGTGTATGGTGTATAGGGTGTATAGTGTGTGTGTATAGTGTGTGTGTGTAGTGTGTGTGTATATATAATGTGTGTGCGCGCGTGTGTGTATAATGTTTGTGTGTGCGCGCGCGCGCGCCTCTCTGCTGGGGCAATGACGTCACAGGTGGAAGTGAGGGGCTGCTCTCACAATCAATGGGGGACTTTTAGTTCTGCATTAAAGGGGTGGTTCACCCATTTTTTTTTTTTTTTTCCCCAATGATCAGATGATATTGGATCCGGATTGGACAACGCGGGACCCTAATTCAGGATTACTGCGGAGGGGGGTTTATTTCAATAAAGATGGAGTCACTAATTGTGTTGTGTTTTATTTCTAATAAAAATATTTTTCTGTGTGTTGTGTATTTTTTTTTTTTTTTTATCATTACTAGAAATTCATGGTGGCCATGTCTAATATTGGCGTGACACCATGAATTTCGGGCTTAGGGCTAGCTGATAATATACAGTTAGCCCTAACTCCATTATTACCCGGCTAGCCACCCGGCATCAGGGCAGCTGGAAGAGTTGGATACAGCGCCAGAAGATGGCGCTTCTATGAAAGCGCCATTTTCTGGGGTGGCTGCGGACTGCAATTCGCAGTGGGGGTGCCCAGAAAGCTTGGGCACCCTTCACTGTGGATTCCAATCCCCAGCTGCCTAGTTGTACCCGGCTGGACACCAAAATTAGGCGAAGCTCACGTCATTTTTTTTTAAAATTATTTCATGAAATTCATGAAATAATTAAAAAAAAAAAAAGGGCTTCTCTAAATTTTTGGTTCCCAGGCGGGTACAAATTGGCAGCTGGGGGTTGGGGGCAGCCCGTACCTGCCTGCTGTACCCGGCTAGCATACAAAAATATGGCGAAGCCCATGTCATTTTTTTTTTCTTTTTGGGTAAAAAACTGCATACAGTCCTGGATGGAGGATGCTGAGCCTTGTAGTCCCATGCATGACAAGTAACAGTGTGGATTTTGGCTAAGTTCACACACTGCGTCGTTTTATTTAAGCGGTGTTTTTGTGCGTTTTTTGCGTCAAAAAACCCCAAAAAAACCATACGTGGCAAACAACAGACGCGTTTTTACCGGGTTTTGGTGCGTTTTTTGCTCTGTGTTTTTATGCTTTTTTTTATCAGAGAAAGATTGTTGAAAGAAAAAAAATAAATAAAAAAGGTCTGAAGTAATTTCCTTCTTCAATATGTTCTTCATTCTCCACTAGTGTATGCAGGAGAGCATACAGCTGCAGAACTACAGGGCTCAGCATGCTCTATCCAGGACTGTATGCTGGAGGGAGAGGCAGGGGGAGCAGAACTACAAGGCTCAGCATCCTCCATTCACTAGTGTATGCATGAGAGCAGACAGCAGCTGCAGAACTACAAGCCTCAGTATCCTCCATTCACTAGTGTAAGCAGGAGAGAAGACAGCAGCTGCAGAACTACAAGGCTCAGCATACTCCATCCCGGACTGTATGCAGTTTTTTGCCAAAAAAGAAAAAAAAAATGACGTGGGCTTCGCCATATTTTTGTATGCTAGCCGGGTACAGCAGGCAGGTACGGGCTGCCCCCAACCCCCAGCTGCCTATTTGTACCCAGCTGGGAACCAAAAATATAGAGAAGCCCTTTTTTTTTTTTTTAATTATTTCATGAATTTCATGAAATAATTTATAAAAAAAAAAAGACGTGAGCTTCGCCTAATTTTGGTGTCCAGCCGGGTACAACTAGGCAGCTGGGGATTGGAATCCACAGTGAAGGGTGCCCAAGCTTTCTGGGCACCCCCACTGCGAATTGCAGTCCGCAGCCACCCCAGAAAATGGCGCTTTCATAGAAGCGCCATCTTCTGGCGCTGTATCCAACTCTTCCAGCTGCCCTGATGCCGGGTGGCTAGCCGGGTAATAATGGAGTTAGGGCTAGCTGTATATTATCAGCTAGCCCTAAGCCCGAAATTCATGGTGTCACGCCAATATTAGACATGGCCACCATGAATTTCTAGTAATGATAAAAAAAAAAAAAAAATACACAACACAGAAAAATATTTTTATTAGAAATAAAACACAACACAATTAGTGACTCCATCTTTATTGAAATAAACCCCCCTCCGCAGTAATCCTGGGTTAGGGTCCCGCGCCGTCCAATCCGGATCCAATATCATCTGATCATTGGGGGAAAAAAAAAAATGGGTGAACCACCCCTTTAATGCAGAACTAAAAGTCCCCCATTGATTGTGAGAGCAGCCCCTCACTTCCACCTGTGACGTCATTGCCCCAGCAGAGAGGCGCGCGCGCACACACACACACACACATATTATACGCGCGCACACACATTATACACACGCGCGCACACACACATTATACACACACGCGCGCACACACATTACACACACACACACACACTATATACACACACACACACACTATACACACTATACACACTATACACACACACTATACACACACACACACTATACACACACACACACACTATACACACACACACTATACACACACACACACACTATACACACACACTATACACACACACACGCGCGCGCACACACATTATACACGCGCGCACACACATTATACACGCGCGCACACACATTATACACGCGCGCACACACATTATACACGCGCGCACACACATTATACACGCGTGCACACACATACACGCGTGCACACACATTATACACACGCGCATACACACATTATACACACGCGCATACACACATTATACACACGCGCATACACACATTATACACACACACAGCTGTGAGTGCTTTCCTGCAGTGACCTGGAACTCAGAAGGTGAGCCCAGGTCAACGCAGGGGCGCACACACAGCAGTGTGGGGGTGTGTGTGTATATATATAGTGTGTGTATGTGTGTGTATAATGTGTGCGTGCCTGCTGGGGCAATGACATCACAGGTGCTAGTAATTTCATTCACCTGACCCCGTGAAGACAGTGCCACCCGATATCACTACCGTGACCGGGTCTCGCAGCACTGCCGTCACGGGGTCATGTGAGTCCATTGTGAACTTACCTCACCTGACCCCCGATGTCGCTGGCAGGCTCCTGTCCTGGCCCGGTGTCCTGAGGCGGCACGTCATCATAGCTACAGCTGATCGCGTCCTCCGATCAGCTGTTCTGCAGTCTGCAGACACCAAGCTGTGTAATGCGGGCTTCAGAAACATGGCGCCGGAGATAAGCGCTATGCGCAGAGGCCCGCTCCGGCGCCATGTTTCTGAAGATTAGCATTTTACATACAGCCGGAGGGAGGGAGGGAGGAACAGGCAGCGCGGGGGGGCGGGGAACTCCTGCATAACCCGCCCGGACATCAGGAGGGAGGGAGGAACAGGCTGGTGGGGGGGCGGGGAACTCCTGCATAACCCGCCCGGACATCAGGAGGGAGGGAGGAACAGGCTGGTGGGGGGGCGGGGAACTCCTGCATAACCCGCCCGGACATCAGGAGGGAGGGAGGAACAGGCTGGTGGGGGGCGGGGAACTCCTGCATAACCCGCCCGGACATTAACAGAGAGGTGCACACGTCAATCAAAAAGTGCACGAAATTTCAAACTTTATAAAGTTGGATTTCACTGCCTAAACACCCGAGCTGCCCCCTGATGGTATGTACACACTGTGCATGATAGTGCCAGTACTGCACTGGCTGCAGCTTATACACGAAAATCCTGATGGTTGGTTCCCTTTAAGTAAGAATTTGTGAGGGAAAGAACCATTTTCTTTCTTTTTAGAAATTATTATATTTTTTAGACCAAAAGACACACCTAGGTTTTGAAAGAGGAATATAGGGAAAAAATGTGGTCATGAAGCACTGTTATGGGTAGGATCTGCTGCTGACACTGTTACGGGGAGAAAATCCCCCAATTCCGTACTAGTATCCCCTATTCTTGGCCCCTTCCAGGTATATGTGTCTCCCATACTCGTATATATGTCATCTTGGGCCCATTCTTCTATATATTTCCCCATCACGCTGCACACATAGGAAAATAAATGATTATACTCACCATCCTTCCGCTCTCCCTGTGCACGGTGTTCTCTTCTGGTGCCGGCAAGTGACTTCATCATGTAAACAGCGCAGTGCATGACATTACTGCCATGTGCCCCCAGTTACACGCAGATGTAAGCTGCCAGAATATTCACTGCTCCCCACAGCCGGGATTATGGGCTTCGGGAGCAGTGAATATTCATTCTTTAATAGACACACGTGATCGCCCAGTCACAGCAGTAAGCCGGCGACTGGGTGATCATGTGTACCTGATATTAAAGAGAATGAATATTCACGGCTCCCCACGCAAATAATACCGCCGACCTCTTGGTTGGCGCTGGCTTCACTGCCTAGAGGTGGGCAAGATTATGGTGTGGGGAGCAGTGAATATTCATTTTCTTTCTTAGCTGGCACACTGTTAAGGCCGCATTACACGCAACCACATATCTAACGATATGTCGTTGGGGTCACAGAATTCGTGACGCACATCCGGCGTCGTTAGCGACATCGTTGCGTGTAACAGTTCAGAGCGAGTATTAACGATCAAAAATACTCACCTTATCGTTGATCGTTGACACGTCGTTCATTTTCAAAATGTCGTTCCTCCTTCTGGCCGCAGGTTGTTCATCGTTCCTGAGGCAGCACACATCACTACGTGCGACACCCCGGAAACGACGAACAACAGCTTACCTGCGTTCTCCGGCAACGAGGTGGGCGTCACTTTCTTTCGGCTGTTCTCCGCCCCTCTGCTTCTATTGGCCGCCTGCCATGTGACGTTGCTGTGATGCCGCACAAACCGCCCCTTTAGAAAGGAGGCGGTTCGCTGGCCACGGCGACGTCGCTAGGCAGGTAAGTACGTGTGACTGGGACCAACGATATTGTGCGCCACGGGCAGCGATTTGCCTGTGACGTACAAACGATGGGGTGGGTATGCTCGCCAGCTATTGCTAGCGATATCGCTTCGTGTAACGGGGCCTTTAGCCCTTTTGAGAGCCTTCAGGAATATTTTTGAATAGTTTTGATACTGGATTATATTTAGATAATTCACTAATCTCAGATTGCCCACTGCTTTATTTACTAAATAATAATAATCTTTATTTCTATAGCACCAACATATTCCGCAGCGCTTTACAATTCAGGAGGAACATATACACATCATATACATAAACATATACAAACAAGTAACAATTATAGAGGATACAATATTTAAAAGGAAAATTGGCAACCCTGCTCGTGAGAGCTTATAATCTACAATGAGATGGGGGGAGGGGCAAGGTACAAGTGTTTATTTAAAATGACAATCCAGCCAGCTCATGGGGGATAGATGATGGCTTCCTGGACCAGTTGGCCAGAGCCTTGAGATGCATTTGGGTGCCATGGAGTTTGACATGGGATTATGTTCTGAGAAGTTGTAGAGGGATTAGGTGAAATTAGTTTGGCTAGGGAGTGTGATAGGCCACCCTAAAAAGATGCGTTTTTAGGGAGCGTCTGAAGCTGAGTAAGTTGTGATTTGTCCTAACTTCTTGGGGTAGAGCGTTCCAGAGGTTTGGTGCAGCTCGGAAGAAGTCTTGGATTCGGGAGTGGGAGGTTCGAATTAGTGTGTAGTCGAAAGTCATTTGCAGAGCGTAGAGAACGGGTGGGATGATAGACAGAGAGGAGGGTGGAGATGTAGGGGGTGCTGCACTGTGGAGAGCTTTGTTGGTGAGAACAAGCAGTTTGAATTGGATCCTGTGATATATGGGCAGCCAGTGCAATGACTGGCACAGAGAGGAGGCATCCGAGTAGCGGTTGGCCAGGTAGGTGACCCTGGCTGATGCATTAAGGATGGACTGTAGAGGGGAGAGTCTAGTTAGGGGGAGACCAATTAATAGAGAGTTACAGTAGTCAAGGCGAGAGTGGATCAGGGCCACGGTGAGGGTTTTTTTCGTTTCCATTGTGAAAAAGCGCAGCCCCAGATTGGAGATAGGAACTCATAAGTATATCGCATTGTATATAATTGCATTTCAAAGCTTGTTGTTTTGTTAATAAATGCTTGTAAATATATATTCTTCACACCTGTCTTTCTCTATTGTCTAGATGTGATGATTTTGTCTCAGAACCTCTGGAGATGAGGCAGAGCTGTAGACATTTCACACAAAAATAGTGAGGGGAGAATTGAATTACACTGCAGACTAGATTTGTGGAAGTTGTTAAGATACTCTGGATTCATGAAGAGGCATGCACTACTTCATGAATCACAAGTGGCACCCACATAAATTGGGCCCTTTATGTTATAAAAATGATCACTTTACGGGGGCGGGACCGGAAGTTCATGGAGTGAGACGCCTGGCTGAGATCTCCCCGTGGTCACAGCTACATTTGAGGTCATAAATACTTACGATCTCACTGCCGACATTCCAGAGATGGTGAGGAAGCCCCAGCAGAAGCCGCTGAACAGATTGGTGCTCTCCTCACAGCTTGCTTCAACACTAGGCCCCCTGGACGCATTCCTATATCCTGGTGCTGGGAAAGCACACACAGGTAACATTAGCGGCGGCTCGGCGGGAAACTCTGGAGAGTGATGCCAGACCCCCACAGCAGGAGGGGAACCTGGGACATAACTGCTGTATAACACCCCTGAACGAGCAGAAGACTCCGGGCAGACGGGGAGGAGGGCACAGGAAAACGCAGCTTCCAGCAACACACAGCAGAGCAGAGGGAGGGGGCAGGACACATGGAGGGAGAAGGCCTACAAGGCCCAGCAGGGAGCCAGGCATTACAACAGCTAAGGCAGGAAGCTCACTCCATGACAATCCAAGATACAAAAAACAAGGAACACAGTGACTCCTCACAGACACAGAGACCCGCAGAAGATTCCAGCCTATCTGCTACCCCCTCCATGTCCAGATTTTCACAACCAGTCACTCTTTTCTCCAACACCTCAGATACCCCTCTTTTGCCAGATGATGACTCTCAAGGTATATCTATGAGGGACTGGAGGTTGTACATGGCACAATTATCTACAAAAGAGGATTTGCAATCCATGATACAGGAAATCAAGGAGGTGTGCAGAACAGAAATTTCGGCTGTCAGACAGGATATTCAACATGTGGCCCAAAGAGTGGAAACTCTAGAGAGTGACCATGATGACACAAGAAATTATGTAGCTAGCCTGCAATCTACAGTAGCAGCACAACATGACACCCTCTGTGAATATCAACGTCACCTGGAAGATCTGGACAATAGGGGGCGACGTCATAAAATTAGAGTCCGGGGTCTTCCTGAGCATAGTGGAGAGGAAAATTTATTTATGGTCCTACAAACCATATTCAACAAAATTCTGAAAGCTCCGCATCTCACAAAATAAGCTTAGACAGAGCACACAGAGCCCTTTGGCCAAAATATGCGTCTCAAACACCTAGAGACATCATCTGCTGTGTCACTGATTATAAGCTCAAGGAAGAAATCATGCTACAAGCACGGAGACTGTGTACCATAGAGCATGAAGGACATCATCTCCAACTTTTACCAGACCTCTCCTGGATTACCCTGCAAAAGAGGAGGATGCTCAAGCCTCTCCTAGACGTCCTAAGGGAAAACCAGATTCTCTACAGGTGGGGCTTCCCCTTTAGTCTCTCAGCCAGAAAGAATGGTCGCACAGCCATGATCAAAGAGGCATCTGACCTTCCTCGTTTCTGCGAAATTCTGGAGATCCCTGTACCGCAATTGTCCAATTGGGAGCTGACTCCTCCAAAGCCATCCCCTACGGCGGTTTGGCACCAAGTCACTTCTAAAAGACAGCGCTCACCTACATCTCTGAATTCTACCAGAGCAAAGGACGGAGGACCGGCCTACAGGAGATAAGAAATAGGGCACAGCCACATTGAAAATATGGAGTAATTCTATTTGGCTGCATTGAACACTACCTGCAAAAGACGACCACGGGAAGCAGACGTGCATAAAGCCAGTTGTATTTCCTTTTTTTTCATATATATATATATATATAGCTCTTTACAGAGGTGTTAGATTTAAAGCGGAAGCTCTGTTTTACTTCTGAGTTCGCAGACCCCTAAGAGTGAATCCAACTCCTAGAGCAAATACGGCTCTAGTGGAGGCTAATTCTATTGTTATCTATACGCTAGTTGCAGACACTCGACCACGGTCCTTCATAGGTTTTTGAAGACTGGGAAAACCGATTCTGAAATGATATTGTTGACATACCTGTGTATGATGATCCTAACTGTTATTTGTCGTTCCCCACCTTTCCTAATGTGTTTTCCTAACATGTATTATCTTTGTTTGATTTACATGATGCATTCCGATATATCTATCGCGCCAAGGAGCAGTCTGGCTGAAAACTACTATACAGGGGTAGGGATAATCCATCTGCTGAAGCGGGGTAAGATTAAAGATTATTCTCAACTAACCATTTACACACAAACAACCATGATTCGTATAATAACCATAAATGTCAAGGGGCTTAACTCCAATGTTAAGCAGCGATTGGCCCTACAGGAGTTAAAGACCTCAAAGGCAGATGTGGTATTTATACAAGAAACCCATCATGATGATACAGGTTCATTCCACTTTGCAAGGGGGAACTTCCCTACAGCATACACAGCTCCTTGCAATAAAAAGAGAGCAGGACTAGCCATTCTCATAGCCAATGGTGCCCGATTCAAATACTAAGACTATTAAAGATCCCAAAGGTCGCTACATTATTTTGGCAGGACAGCTGAAAGGAGCCCCAATTGTTCTATGCAATGTATACGCACCAAACACGGGCCAAATACCCTTCCTTGAACAGGTCCTAAATAAGATTACACGAGAGCTCCCTCCAACACTGTTTATTGGAGGTGATTTTAATATGCCGTTCTCAGAAATCAGGGATAGAAACTCGATGAGTGGTCAGCAGCCAGGAATACACCTAATCAGACAGTCAAAAGCTTTTCGTGCCCTGATTCATAAATATGCACTTTTTGACTTGTGGCGAGTGACCAATCCCTCCTCCCGACAATACACATTTTATTCACATCCCCACTCCACACACACACACGCATTGACACCTTTCTGGGCAATCTTCCAGTATTGTGTCTCACTGGAAACTCTGAGATTGGCCAGATTACTTGGTCTGACCACGCTCCCGTCTTACTTGACGTCTGTGACTCTGCCTTGACCAGGAGGGTATGCCATTGGAGACTCAACGATCATCTCCTAAAGGTCCCCATACACCAATCTAAGTTACGAGGTCATTTAGAGGACTATTTTCAACTGAATGGAGGTTCTGTCTCCTCCCAGTATATTCTATGGGAGGCACATAAATCTGTTATAAGGGGTAGTTGCATCTCATTGGCATCCCATCTGAAAAGAGACGCAGGCGTACAACATAGGGAGCTCACCAGCCATCTTGCAAAATTAGAGCGGGACATGCTTGCTAGACCATCCGTTTCCAAACTAAAATCTATTGTGTCCGTGAGGGGTAAGCTGAAAGATTTGGCGATTAGGAAGTTGGAAAAAATGTTGACATTTACTAAACAGCGGTATTACGAGAAAGGCAATAAAGCCCACTCCCTTCTTGCAGCACAACTCAGGGATCGAAAAGCACAATCCATGCCCTTGACCATTAGGGATACACGATGACCCCTGATGTATGACCCCAGGGACACGCAAACACCTTCAGGGATTACTATGCTAAATTATACTCCCTTCCCTCAGCCCTTCCATCAGATGTAGAAACAAGAAATCATCTACTCAATGAATACTTGGCCGCTCGGTCACTTCCATCACTAGATGCGGATGCCCTTAATACACTCAATAGCCCAATCTCCATTGAGGAATTGACTTCCACAATTAAAGAACTCCCAAATGGAAGGGCTCCGGGACCGGACGGTTTCTCGTACTTGTACTATAAAGTATTCCATGACACACTCATTCCTCACATGCAGACTCTATTCAATTCATTCCTTAATGGTAACCCAATCCCTACCTCGATGCTGAAATCCCACATAACAGTGATTCCGAAGCCAGAAAATGATCCCTCGGACTGTGCAAGCTACCGCCCAATATCATT
This sequence comes from Anomaloglossus baeobatrachus, assembly GCF_048569485.1. Lineage (NCBI taxonomy): Eukaryota > Metazoa > Chordata > Amphibia > Anura > Aromobatidae > Anomaloglossus > Anomaloglossus baeobatrachus. The sequence continues at coordinate 38,011 of NW_027441808.1, forward strand.
GCTCAACGCAGACTTAAAAATATTCGCAAAAATTCTGGCCACTAGATTGTCAGTGTTCCTCCCGCGGCTGATTCATGGGGATCAAGTGGGGTTTGTGTTGAATAGACAAGCAGGAGATAACACCACACGAATGATAAGTCTTATACAGTGCCTACAAGTAGTATTCAACCCCCTGCAGATTTAGCAGGTTTACACATTCGGAATTAACTTGGCATTGTGACATTTGGACTGTAGATCAGCCTGGAAGTGTGAAATGCACTGCAGCTAAAAAGAATGTTATTTCTTTTTTTTTTTTTTTTTTTTTTTAAATTGTGCAAAGTTTATTCAGAGGGTCATTTATTATTCAACCCCTCAAGCCACCAGAATTCTGTTTGGTTCCCCTAAAGTATTAAGAAGTATTTCAGGCACAAAGAACAATGAGCTTCACATGTTTGGATTAATTATCTCTTTTTCCAGCCTTTTCTGACTAATTAAGACCCTCCCCAAACTTGTGAACAGCACTCATACATGGTCAACATGGGAAAGACAAAGGAGCATTCTAAGGCCATCAGAGACACGATCGTGGAGGGTCACAAGGCTGGCAAGGGGTACAAAACCCTTTCTAAGGAGTTGGGCCTACCTGTCTCCACTGTTGGGAGCATCATCCGGAAGTGGAAGGCTTATGGAACTACTGTTAGCCTTCCACGGCCTGGACAGCCTTTGAAAGTTTCCTCCCGTGCCGAGGCCAGGCTTGTCCGAAGAGTCAAGGCTAACCCAAGGACAACAAGGAAGGAGCTCCGGGAAGATCTCATGACAGTGGGGACATTGGTTTCAGTCAATACCATAAGTAACGTACTCCACCGCAATGGTCTCCGTTCCAGACGAGCCCGTAAGGTACCTTTACTTTCAAAGCATCATGTCAAGGCTCGTCTACAGTTTGCTCATGATCACTTGGAGGACTCTGAGACAGACTGGCTCAAGGTTCTCTGGTCTGATGAGACCAAGATCGAGATCTTTGGTGCCAACCACACACGTGACGTTTGGAGACTGGATGGCACTGCATACGACCCCAAGAATACCATCCCTACAGTCAAGCATGGTGGTGGCAGGCATCATGCTGTGGGGCTGTTTCTCAGCCAAGGGGCCTGGCCATCTGGTCCGCATCCATGGGAAGATGGATAGCACGGCCTACCTGGAGATTTTGGCCAAGAACCTCCGCTCCTCCATCAAGGATCTTAAGATGGGTCGTCATTTCATCTTCCAACAAGACAACGACCCAAAGCACACAGCCAAGAAAACCAAGGCCTGGTTCAAGAGGGAAAAAATCAAGGTGTTGCAGTGGCCTAGTCAGTCTCCTGACCTTAACCCAATTGAAAACTTGTGGAAGGAGCTCAAGATTAAAGTCCACATGAGACACCCAAAGAACCTAGATAACTTGGAGAAGATCTGCATGGAGGAGTGGGCCAAGATAACTCCAGAGACCTGTGCCGGCCTGATCAGGTCTTATAAAAGACGATTATTAGCTGTAATTGCAAACAAGGGTTATTCCACATAATATTAAACCTAGGGGTTGAATAATAATTGACCCACACTTTTATGTTGAAAATTTATTAAAATTTAACTGAGCAACATAACTTGTTGGTTTGTAAGATTTATGCATCTGTTAATAAATCCTGCTCTTGTTTGAAGTTTGCAGGCTCTAACTTATTTGCATCTTATCAAACCTGCAAAATCTGCAGGGGGTTGAATACTACTTGTAGGCACTGTAGATGCATTAAACCACCAGAGGGGGGAGGGCCTGCTCCTCAGTCTCGATGCGGAAAAGGCCTTTGATAGGCTAGGCTGGCCTTTCCTATTTGCCACACTTAAAAGATTCGGCATCGGGGGACCTTTTCTGCAGGCTATCTGGGGCTTATATACGAACCCTGAAGCCTAGGTGAAGTTTCCCCATGTGTCATCATCTACTTTCCCCATCTATAACGGCTCCAGACAGGGGTGCCCCCTGTCCCCTTATTATTCGTATTATGCATAGAACCCCTAGCTGCACAGATTAGGGAGAGCCCAGATATTCAAGTGTGGCGCCCTGGACTAGCCAGGTCGTCACAGGTACTACAACACACACACACCCCACCCCGAGGCAGGCACAACAGCCAAACACAAAACCCTTGTTGCCTCCCTCCAGGGGCTGATGTCCACACCAGGTGGGGTGGAGCCAGGCGGTTGGCCCCACCCACTGAGGAGTTCACAGTCCTGGAGGCGGGAAAACCAGGCAGATAGTGAGAGTTGGAGAGAGAGTGTAGAGGTGGAGGAGCTGCACTGGTTGTGTCTGGGTGTGTGGCCCAGGCACTGACAGCAAGGTTGGCAGACGGTGGTGGCCGTCTGCAGGAGAGGCGAATCAACGCGGAACCGTAGGACCGGGGTCGGGCGGTGGCCCGCCGGTACTGAACCGGGGAGCGAAGTGAAGCCAGCACACACAGGCAGGGCCTGCGGACCCCGACCAGGCTTGGAGCCGCCATCTAAGGTCAAATCCGTTAGTGACCGGAACCCCAGGGGTTCCCTAGCAGCCAAGACCCGATAAAAGGCAACCGTCCGACCAGTAAAAGGAAATACAGCTACCGCCAAAGCTAGAGTTCCAAGGGCCAGAGCCTGCGGGCAAAAGGGCTCCTCCAGCACATATTCGCTGGGGAGCGGGTTACCGGTGGGAAGCCATCGGAGCCGAACATACATAAAGGTGCAGGGAAAGGCAGCCACCGCCAACCGTCCGGGAGAAGCCACAGCAGCCGGCTTTGGGACCCGTCCATCCAGCCGTTTGGTTTACCAGAGACTTTGCGAACATCTGTTGCTGAGTGAGTACACCAGTGCCATCCGGCACCGCGCTGCGCTGTCCCTGCGACCCTGCACCTCGCCAGCCCTGCCTCCCTGTCACACCACCGGGCCCCGGGACCACCAACCCCTACCCACGGAGGGGGTAAACAACATCCCAGCTGCTCCCTACCATCACTCCCGGGATCCCCGTCATCAGCAGCGGTGGTGCCCACCTTCACCACAACCCGTGGGTGGCGTCACGGACCAACTCCCCAAACCACCCCTTTCACTTACGGGCGAGGAGCGCCGCTCGAGTTCCCGTATCCGGCCCACCGCTCGAGCCACCGAGCAGCAGCAGCGCCGGACCCGAGCGTTAGCGAGCGCAGCGCCCCGCCGCCCGCGACACAAGGAATCCAGGTAGGTGGGCGTGAGTACAAATTGTCGCTCTTTGCAGACGACGTCCTTTTAACAATACGAAATCCCCTGATTTCCCTGCCCAATCTGCACCTCAATTCTAACTGAATACGGTAATTTGTCGGGATACAAAATTAATGATACAAAAACAGAGGCTCTGACACTAAACCTAAAGCCATCGACCATCGCAACACTACAATCGGCATTTACATACACCTGGAAAAAAGACCATTTAAAATACCTAGGGATATACCTAACAGACACATACAAAACGCTCTACTCACAAAACTTCCCTTCTTTTTTTTGAAGATCTCAAAAAAACACTAGCCAAGTGGGACAAGCTCCACTTATCGTTTTTTGGGAGAATGGCCTCCGTTAAAATGACGATCCTTCCAAGACTCTTATATTTAATGGAGACACTTCCCATACCGATCCCAAGATTGGCGATCCGACGAATCCAGAAATGGTTAAATAATTATGTCTGGGCTTATAAACGCCACCGAATCGCTCAGACGGTTCTTTTGACTCCTAGGAAGATGGGTGGCCTAGCCTTCCTTGATATATGGAAATATTACATTGCCACACACCTGAGACGTATCCCTGCCTGGACAAATTTAACCTCGGTGGATAGATGGAGAGAGGTAGAGGAGGACTGGCTAACCCCAATCCATCTGGGTGCCTTACTGCATGGAAACTCTTCAGACGCCTCAGATACAAGTCTTTTGGGGCCCATGGCTTTCACAAGACAAGTTTGGTGAATGGCTAGAAAAGTCTTCTCACTAGCTCCAATCGAATCTCCACTGACGCCATTTTTATACACTCCAGCTTTGCAGAACAGTACAGACAATCGGGTGACGACTCCATGGGTTCAGGCACGGCTTTTCCATTTTGTGGACATAATCGATCCCTGCACTAACACAATATTACCCTTTGCAACTTTACGAGAAAGATTTAAACTCCCTAAAGAAGCTTTCTACACCTATGCTCAGATACGGCATCTGGCCATATCAATGATAAAATCTACTACATTTCCCAAGCTCACTCTATTTGAGGGCCTCTGCAGGCAGGGCTCATCGACTAGGGGGCTAATTTCACGTCTATATGATATGCTTACATCACAAGTAGAAATACAGCACTCATACATGACGAAATGAGAAACATATTTAGGAAGAGTGATACCGAGACAAATGTGGCAGTCCATCTGGGAACGAGCAGCAAAGACCTCCATATGCACTGCACAAAAAGAGAACCAATACAAAATACTAATGCATTGGTATCATACCCCAGAGGTCCTGAATAGGCTCTTCCCCAACACACCGGACTAATGCTGGCAGTGTGCAAAGGATAGGGGGTCCCTCACCCACATTTTTTGGGACTGCGAAGTTCTTGCTCCATTTTGGAGAGAGGTGGGGAGGTTGATCCATAGAGTTCTGGGATATGAGGTCGCTCTGGACCCGTTCAATTATCTACTTAATGTTCCACCTGTGGGGGTTTCGAGGGACTCGGCCAGACTGCTCCTTCACATTTGGACCTCAGCGAAATGTCTAATATCGTCGTTTTAGAAAAAGACCCTTCCTCCTACTCTCCAGGATCTAGAGTTGAGAATTCAAGAGACAAAGCGGATGGAGTACCTCACCGCATGCATCAACAACCAACTGGAAAAATATCAAAGGATATGGTCGCCTTGGGATTTTTTTGTGAACAATCGTACTTAACCGCCAGAGAAAAAACAAAAGTGCACATGCCTCGATATGCCGATCAGACGTACTATATGCAAAATGTGTCAAACACCCCCCCCCCATGCTCTTCCCTATCCTATCTTTCCCTGAGTCTCCCCTGTCTAAAAGTCTAGTCAATTCTTGTTGAAAACTTTTGAAATGTAATTTTGCACTTTTATGTTCTAAAATGGAAAATCTTTGCAAATAAATAAACAGTTATAAAAAAAAAAAAATGATCACTTTACAAAGGATAATTCATGTAATAAAAAACTAAAGGATTTTATATGTCTGATATCCAAGGGATTATTTTTTTAATGAGGCTACCCACAAATAGAGATGAGCGGTCCCATTGAAGTTCGGGTTCGGCTTTTTCAGCCAGACTTAGATAAAGTTCAGTTTTGGTACCGGACTTGTCCTGAACCCCATTGGAAGTCACTGATTGGCAGTTTGGGTCTCCGCCCACATGCATCCAGCCATAAACAGAGCATTTCCGGGGAGGGAGGGTGTTTTTTTCTTGTACACAATACATCCTATAATGATGGTTTTACCTCCCGTTAAATCCATTCACACACTGCAACGTCTCGCACTGGGCCGAGCACTGAGTGTACCCGAGCACAGCGATGCTAGATCGAGTGGTTAGGATATATAAAGCACCCGAACTCCAAACTCTAACACTGATTTTTTTATTTATAAAGTCTGTGTTCAGTAGAAACACCGAATTTTATTATTTAGATTCGCTCGTCTCTGCCCACAAACCTTTATTACAGTTTAGATTATGGGTGTAGAAGAGACCAGAACTGAAAGAGGCCTATCTCCTAACGAAGAGCAAGTAACAATTATGATACCTATGCTGGGGTTTTGTGAATTTTATGGGATTCTGTCACTTATGCCTGCTTTACACGAGACGAGCTATCGTGCGATGCATTGTCGGGGTCACGGATTTTGTGACTCACATCCGGCATTGTACACGACGTTATCTCGTGTAACACCTCGGAGCGACGCAGTATCGCTCACAAATCGTGAGTCGTTTACTTGTCGCTAAGTTTCAAAATATTTAATTAAAATGGCGGTGGTTGTTCATTGTTCCCGGGGCAGCACACGGCTATGCGGAAGGAAGGAGGTGGGCAGGATGTTTACGTCTCGCTCATCTCCGCCCCTCCGCTTCTCTTCGCCGGCGGGTGGGTGACGTCGCTGTGACGCCGAACGTCCCTTCCCATTCAGGAAGAGGATGTTCGCCGCCCACAGCGACGTCGCCCGGGAGGTAAGTACGTGTGACGGGCATTTCACGACTTTGTGCGACACGGGCAGCGACTTGCCCGTGACGCACAAACGACGGGGGCGGGTACGATCGATCGTCCCATGTAAAGCAGGCATAAGTGTTTACCCCTTAATTAAAAATGAGAATAATATAAAGACAGTGTCACATTAAGTCCGGAGAAGTACCAAGTGAATGGCGAAAGGGAAACCCTGTGTGTAGCAAGATGGTGACCTCTGATCAAGCCAACTGCTGTGCCATGGGTCCCCTCACAGCCTTAGATAGCTTTCACGTCTATGCGCCGAGCCGGATACCTGACCCTAGGCTGACCATGATCTGGGCCCTAGGTAGGGAGCGGATGGGATGAGCTCTTTGTCAACATCACTAGGGACTAAGGGCCACGTCTCACTAAGCAACATCGCTAGCAACATCGCTGCTGAGGCACAACTTTTGCGACGTAGCAGCGATGTTGCTAGCGATGTTGCTGTGTGTGACATCCAGCAACAACCTGGCCCCTGCTGTGAGGTCGCTGATTGTTGCTGAATGTCCTGGACCATTTTTTAGTTGTTGCTCTCCCGCTGTGAAGCACACATCGCTGTGTGTGACAGCGAGAGAGCAACAACTGAATGTGCAGTGAGCAGGGAGCCGGCTTCTGCGGACGCTGGTAACCATGGTAAACATCGGGTAACCAAGAAGCCCTTTCCTTGTTTACCCGATATTTACCTTCGTTACCAGCGTCCGCCGCTCTCAGGCTGCCAGTGCCGGCTCCCTGCTCTCTGCACACGTAGCAGAGTACACATCGGGTAATTAACCCGATGTGTACTCTGGCTAGGAGTGCAGGGAGCCAGCGCTAAGCGGTGTGCGCTGGTAACCAAGGTAAATATCGGGTTGGTTACCCGATATTTACCTTAGTTACCAAGCGCAGCATCTCTTCCACGCGTCGCTGCTGGCTGGGGGCTGGTCACTGGTTGCTGGTGAGATCTGCCTGTTTGACAGCTCACCAGCAACCCGTGTAGCGACACTCCAGCGATCCCTGCCAGGTCAGGTTGTTGGTGGGATCGCTGGAGCGTCGCTTAGTGTGACTGTACCTTAAAGACACACAGGGATAACAAACATGTGGAAACAATATACAACTTATCTCTAGATGACTCAGTAAGAAGTTGAGTAAAGAGCAGCAACGATCCTACTGATGCGTGCAAGCCACATGCTTCTATCCAGAGCTTGTGAAGGAACGGAATATCAATAGCACAAGTCCAGGTAAAATGAGACTATTTAAACCCAAGGGGAATTACAGATGATTAACAGCTGAAGGGAAGGGGAGCTCCCCTGGGTCCTAAATGGAAAGGGATGAAAACCCAGCAGAGTAGCTACCTAGTACACTGAATACTGTCAGCAGCAAAATTAGAAATTCAGGGACCATGTTGCACAGCCAGACACCACAGGACTGTTTGTCACCCGTGACAGACAGGGACTCTTGATTCCATTGATATGTAATTTACTGGGCTGCTTGCTGTAATTTTGATAAAATCACAGTATTATCATTAGGGGATTATCACTAGAGAACTAGTAAACCAGCAGCCATGTATCCTCCATCTTTATAAGCTCCGTATAACCCCTACTCCACCCGTGATTGACAGCTTCGTGTCTATGCTCATTGTACACAGCTGCCAATCAGTGGTGTGGGTGAGGTTATATACAGCAGTATTTAGAGAACTGCTAGATCTTAAGCAGATAAAACTGTTTATCAAAACGTCCAGCAAGCAGCTAAGTAAGTGACACATCGCTAGAATCAGGGTTTCTACTTATACAGGTCGATTGGACACACGTTACAGGTAGCTTTGTTCCTCTTAATCTATAAACCCCATTCCAAAGTCATACGCTATTAACTGTTATATATTTAATCTGAAAAGTAAACAATGTTTATAAAAATATACAACCGATATTACAAAGGGGAACAAAACAATATAGTATTTACAATTGCATTAAATAAAAGGGAATAACAAAAGGGAAATGACTCAACCTGGGTCACAGAAATGGCTTCAGATTTCTGGAGGGAAGGATTCCAATGGAACGTGGAGCAATCGTACACAGCAATGTTCCTTTCATTGAATAAGGATTATAATTGGCATTATTTTTTTATTAACAAGTTACACCCACATACTTCCCCTCTGGTGACTCATAACAGGGCCGGAATTCAGATAATTATTGGATGTGTCTAAAGGGGGCTTTACACGCAACGATATCGCTAACGATATGTCGTCGGGGTCAAAGAATTCGTGACGCACATCCGGCATCGTTAGTGACGTTGTTGCGTGTGAAACCTATGAGCGACCGCTAACAATGAGAAATACTCACCTAATCATTGATCGTTGACACATCGTTCATTTTCAAAATATCGTTGCTGGTGCAGGACGCAGGTTGTTCGTCGTTCCTGAGGCAGCACACATCGCTACGTGTGACACCTCAGGAACGAGGAACAGCACCGCACCTGCGTCCTCCGGCAATGAGGCGGGCGTGACTTTCATGCGGCTGCTCTCCGCCACTTTGCTTCTATTGGATGCCTGCCGTGTGACGTCGCTGTGACGCCGCACAAATCGCCCCCTTTTAGAAAAAAGGCTGTTCGCCGGCCACAGCGACGTCATTAGAAAGTTAAGTATGTGTGACGGGTCCGAGCGTTTTTGTGTGCTACGGGAAGCAATTTGCCCGTGACGCACAAACGACGTGGGCGGGTGCGATCGATGTCGCTGCATGTAGAGCGGCCTTAAGTCTTTGAAAATGATGAGATTTCTAACTTTTACGATATGTTCACCCCTGGAGGTTCCAGGCAGGACATATTACCATCATCTTTCCTATCATGATTTTATCTATTCATAGATAGGAGACATATCTGTCCAATATCCATTTGGCGGTACCCCTGCTGTCACCCAATGATGCGGAACGATGCTTTGCATTCTCTGCTTTATCACAAATTCAAAATTATGACTTTTCTATCTATTATATTGATGCAGTTCATAAAACCTCAATTCATATTTTCATAGTATCATAGTATCATAGTTTTAAGGTTGAAGGGAGACTCTAAGTCCAGCTAGTTCAACCCGTAGCCTAACATGTTGATCCAGAGGAAGGCAAAAAAAACCCCAATGTGGCAAACAAGTTCCAATGGGGAAAAAAATTCCTTCCTGACTCCACATCCGGCAATCAGACTAGTTCCCTGGATCAATACCCTGTCATAAAATCTAATATACATAACTGGTTATATTAAATTTTTCAAGAAAGGCATCCAGGCTCTGCTTAAATGTTAGTAGTGAATCACTCATTACAACATCATGCGGCAGAGAGTTCCATAGTCTCACTGCTTGTACAGTAAAGAATCCTCGTCTGTGATTATGATTAAACCTTCTTTCCTCAAGACGTAGCGGATGCCCCCGTGTTCCAGTCGCAGGCCTAGGTGTAAAAAGATCTTTGGAAAGGTCTCTGTACTGTCCCCTCATATATTTATACATTGTGATTAGATCCCCCCTAAGCCTTCGTTTTTCCAAACTAAATAGCCCCAAGTTTAATAACCTGTCTTGGTATTGCAGCCCACCCATTCCTCTAATAATCTTGGTCGCTCTTCTCTGCACCCTCTCCAGTTCAGCTATGTCCTTCTTATATATCGGTGACCAGAATTGTACACAGTATTCTAAGTGTGGTCGCACTAGTGACTTGTACAGAGGTAGAACTATATTTTTTTCATGAACACTTATACCTCTTTTAATACATCCCATTATTTTATTAGCCCTGGCAGCAGTTGCCTGACACTGTCCACTAAAGTGAAGTTTACCATCCACCCATACACCCAAGTCTTTTTCTGTGTCTGTTTTACCCAGTGTTCTACAATTAAGTACATAATCATAAATGTTATTTCCTCTACCCAAGTGCATGACCTTACATTTATCTACATTAAACTTCAATTGCCACTTCTCAGCCCAATCCTCCAATTTACATAAATCTCCCTGTAATATAAAATTATCCTCCTCTGTATTGATTACCCTGCAGAGTTTAGTATCATCTGCAAATATTGAAATTCTACTCCGCATGCCCCCAACAAGGTCATTTATAAATATGTTGAAAAGAAGCGGGCCCAATACTGACCCCTGTGGTACCCCACTATGAACTGAGACCCAGTCCGAGTACGTACCATTAATAACCACCCTTTGTTTCCTATCACTGAGCCAGTTTTTAACCCAGTTACACATATTTTCCCCTATCCCCATTATTCTCATTTTATGTACCAACCTTTTGTGTGGCACCGTATCAAAAGCTTTTGAAAAGTCCATATACACAACATCCACTGCATTTCCCTGGTCCAGACTTGAACTTACCTCTTCATAGAAGCTGATCAAATTAGTTTGACAGGATCGATCCCTCATAAACCCATGTTGATACTCTGTCATAAGGTTATTTTTCTTGAGATACTCCAGTATAGCATCTCTCAAGAAACCCTCAAGGATTTTACCAACCGTAGAGGTTAAACTTACCGGCCTATAATTTCCCGACTCAGTTTTTGTCCCCTTTTTGAATATTGGCACCACATTTGCTATGCGCCAGTCCTGCGGTACCGACCCTGTTATTAAGGAATCTGAGAAGATTAAAATAATGGTCTATCTATCACAGAACTCAATTCCTGTAGTACTCTGGGGTGTATGCCATCCGGGCCCGGAGATTTGTCAACCTTAGTGATTTCGAGGCGGCGGCGTACTTCCTGCTGGGTTAAGGGGAAACAAAGGATTATTTATTTTCTATAAGGGGAAACAAAGGATTTGAATTTACCTGCAATTTTTCTGTTCAACTGCTGCTCTTATCTCTACCGGTCATAAATCTGTCCTTTTCTGCATTCTTTTGCATTCAAGTTAAGATTGGCCTCACATCTGCTAGAGGATTCTCTTTAGTTACCGGTTTCCAAAGGAGGGGGGTCAGCTTCATAAGGGTCTTGTTGAGTCTTTATGGATTTTATCATTTCTATATGACACAGCACTACATACTGATGTTTTTCCAAAATCAAGCTTTTATCCCTGTGAAAGTCAAGGTTATTTTTTGTACACTTTACTCAACTTGGTGCTTGAAGAGTTCAATAAAAACAGACATTTTACACTCCCATCTACACAAAATAACCTAAATAAAAAAGAAAAGGTTGCCCTAAAATCATTATGCAATGATTCAGATATAGTAACTAGTTACCAACAAGGGGAATGGACTAGTCATCCAAAACAGAGATGACTGTATAAGGCTAGGTGTGCATGTTGTATCTTTGTGGTGACCTCCAAAGATGAACGTTTTTGGCCCCAAAAAATGCACCATCTGAAGCTCACAGCTAGCGCAATAGAACATGACTGCCTGCTGTGAGCTCCATGCATGAGTGAAGTGAGCCACGTGGTCAGTGGTGACGTCACTCAGGTTACCCGCAGCCACAGTTGGAGTCTTCCGCCTGTGACAGCAAATCACCCAAGTGACTGAAGTGAGCCGCGCAGTCATGTTCTATGGCGCTTGCTGTGAGCTTCAGATGTAGCAGTGGTGGAAGCATTGTGGGACCTTGTGTGGATTACATCGGACCTGGGTGTTTTGGGGGTTAATAAAGAGGGTCCTTTTTTGTCTTTTATTTCAAATAAAGGATTTTTTCAGTGTTTGTGTTGATTTACTTTCACTTACAGACTAGTGATGGGGTCAGTGTCTCATAGATGCCTGTTTTCACTATTCGAGGACTTAGTGGCTGCTGTGGACTGCCATTAACTCCCTCATTACCCCACTTGCCACTGTACAAGGGCAATCGGGAAGAGCTTGGTAAAGTGCCAGGGTTGTCACATCTAATGGATGTGACAATCTTGGGCTGTTGTTGCCTGATAGTTTTAGGCTGGTGGGCGCCCAATAACCATTGGTATCCCCAGTTTGAGAATAGCAGTCCCCAGATGTAATGCTTTATCTGTGCTGGTATAATATGGGGGATCCTACGCCAATTTTTTAATTTATTTTAATATACGATATAGATTCGCCCACCGGTGTCTGTAATTGGAAGTCTCAGACACGCTGTCACAGTGTGGGGGCTCGACTGACTGCAACCAATCACAGACGCCGGTGGCTGGGGAAGCAGTGAATATGTATGAGATTAATTAGTGGCCCAGGAAGAAGAATGAGAGGCCTCGGGAGCAGTGTGACAGCCGCACCAGTGATCAGGGAATATGAAGTGCTTGCTCCTACCCCCCCCCACCCCTACCCCCCCCCTTCCTGGCCAGATACCAGAGATCATTCCCCTGCCAACCCTGAGTCAGCGGGTGAGTGATCTGCCAGTCCTCCGAAACACATGGACAAGATGTAAAAAGAATTGAAATGCTGCTTCATTATGGTCACCACAAACATGCAGCAAAAAAAACCCTACAACATGTGGGGAAGGCAATGCGGAAAAAACGCAGCGTGCGCACAAGACCTAAGGAAGCTCAGAATATTCCCCCCAAACCCATACACTGAGGGATTACAACTATGGAGCCTTATCTACATTTAAAACAAAATACGCTCTCCCCATAATAAAAGAGAAAGGAATCTTAAAGAGACACAGCCTCCGTCCAACACATTGTATAACGACCTAGAAGACATCAGCTGCATTGATTGTAATCTATGGTAAGTGGTGTTATTTCCAAACTGTCACATTCTCATTTTATATATAAAGAGGCATCGATAGCGCTATATACACCCCGCCTTGTCTGACGTACGTATAACCAAATAGTGGATATTTTATGGCTCACAATCGGCATTAAATTGATTCTACAGTCTCCTGTCTGCGTACAGCGTCCATTACCTCACACGGCTCCGCTCCATACACCTCGTACACACACGGCTCCGCTCCGTACACCTCGTGCACACACGGCTCCGCTCCGTACACCTCGTACACACACGACTCCGCTCCGTACACCTCGTACACACACGGCTCCGCTCCGTACACCTCGTACACACACGGCTCCGCTCCGTACACCTCGTACACACACGACTCCGCTCCGTACACCTCGTACACACACGGCTCCGCTCCGTACACCTCGTACACACACGGCTCTGCTCCGTACACCTCGTACACACACGGCTCCGCTCCGTACACCTCGTACACACACGACTCCGCTCCGTACACCTCGTACACACACGGCTCCGCTCCGTACACCTCGTACACACACGGCTCCGCTCCGTACACCTCGTACACACACGCGGCTCCGCTCCGTACACCTCGTACACACACGGCTCCGCTCCGTACACCTCGTACACACACGGCTCCGCTCCGTACACCTCGTACACACACGACTCCGCTCCGTACACCTCGTACACACACGGCTCCGCTCCGTACACCTCGTACACACACGGCTCCGCTCCGTACACCTCGTACACACACGACTCCGCTCCGTACACCTCGTACACACACGGCTCCGCTCCGTACACCTCGTACACACACGGCTCTGCTCCGTACACCTCGTACACACACGGCTCCGCTCCGTACACCTCGTACACACACGCGGCTCCGCTCCGTACACCTCGTACACACACGGCTCCGCTCCGTACACCTCGTACACACACGGCTCTGCTACATCCACACTGTAAACCCCTCCTGACCCCACACATAAACCTCCCCTCATCCAGCACCATGACAACCAGCACAGCAGAGTCCTGCATACACTGAGGAGCTGATCATGTGACCTCTGACTCCTCCCCTCCATGTGACATCATCACAGGTCCTGTAAGCACAGAGCAGCCATATATCTAGTGTGCGGCTCTGCAGGTGGAGGTAGGTGCAGGGTATTATATATCTAGTGTGCGGCTCTGCAGGTGGAGGTAGGTGCAGGGTATTATATATCTAGTGTGCGGCTCTGCAGGTGGAGGTAGGTGCAGGGTATTATATATCCAGTGTGCGGCTCTGCAGGTGGAGGTAGGTGCAGGGTATTATATATCTAGTGTGCGGCTCTGCAGGTGGAGGTAGGTGCAGGGTATTATATATCTAGTGTGCGGCTCTGCAGGTGGAGGTAGGTGCAGGGTATTATATATCTAGTGTGCGGCTCTGCAGGTGCAGGTAGGTGCAGGGTATTATATATCTAGTGTGCGGCTCTGCAGGTGGAGGTAGGTGCAGGGTATTATATATCTAGTGTGCGGCTCTGCAGGTGGAGGTAGGTGCAGGGTATTATATATCTAGTGTGCGGCTCTGCAGGTGGAGGTAGGTGCAGGGTATTATATATCCAGTGTGCGGCTCTGCAGGTGGAGGTAGGTGCAGGGTATTATATATCTAGTGTGCGGCTCTGCAGGTGGAGGTAGGTGCCGGGTATTATATATCTAGTGTGCAACTCTGCAGGTGGAGGTAGGTGCAGGGTATTATATATCTAGTGTGCGGCTCTGCAGGTGGAGGTAGGTGCAGGGTATTATATATCTAGTGTGCGGCTCTGCAGGTGGAGGTAGGTGCAGGGTATTATATATCTAGTGTGCGGCTCTGCAGGTGGAGGTAGGTGCAGGGTATTATATATCTAGTGTGCGGCTCTGCAGGTGGAGGTAGGTGCAGGGTATTATATATCTAGTGTGCGGCTCTGCAGGTGGAGGTAGGTGCAGGGTATTATATATCTAGTGTGCGGCTCTGCAGGTGGAGGTAGGTGCAGGGTATTATATATCTATTGTGCGGCTCTGCAGGTGGAGGTAGTTACAGGGTATTATATATCTAGTGTGCGGCTCTGCAGGTGGAGGTAGGTGCAGGCTATTATATATCTAGTGTGCGGCTCTGCAGGTGGAGGTAGGTGCAGGGTATTATATATCTAGTGTGCGGCTCTGCAGGTGGAGGTAGGTGCAGGGTATTATATATCTAGTGTGCGGCTCTGCAGGTGGAGGTAGGTGCAGGGTATTATATATCTAGTGTGCGGCTCTGCAGGAGGAGGTAGGTGCAGGGTATTATATATCTAGTGTGCGGCTCTGCAGGTGGAGGTAGGTGCAGGGTATTATATATCTAGTGTGCGGCTCTGCAGGTGGAGGTAGGTGCAGGGTATTATATATCTAGTGTGCGGCTCTGCAGGTGGAGGTAGGTGCAGGGTATTATATATCTAGTGTGCGGCTCTGCAGGTGGAGGTAGGTGCAGGGTATTATATATCTAGTGTGCGGCTCTGCAGGTGGAGGTAGGTGCAGGGTATTATATATCTAGTGTGCGGCTCTGCAGGTGGAGGTAGGTGCAGGTTATTATATATCTAGTGTGCGGCTCTGCAGGTGGAGGTAGGTGCAGGTTATTATATATCTAGTGTGCGGCTCTGCAGGAGGAGGTAGGTGCAGGGTATTATATATCTAGTGTGGGGCTCTGCAGGTGGAGGTAGGTGCAGGGTATTATATATCTAGTGTGCGGCTCTGCAGGTGGAGGTAGGTGCAGGTTATTATATATCTAGTGTGCGGCTCTGCAGGAGGAGGTAGGTGCAGGGTATTATATATCTAGTGTGCGGCTCTGCAGGTGGAGGTAGGTGCAGGGTATTATATATCTAGTGTGCGGCTCTGCAGGTGGAGGTAGGTGCAGGGTATTATATATCTAGTGTGCGGCTCTGCAGGTGGAGGTAGGTGCAGGGTATTATATATCTAGTGTGCGGCTCTGCAGGTGGAGGTAGGTGCAGGGTATTATATATCTAGTGTGCGGCTCTGCAGGTGGAGGTAGGTGCAGGGTATTATATATCTAGTGTGCGGCTCTGCAGGTGGAGGTAGGTGCAGGTTATTATATATCTAGTGTGCGGCTCTGCAGGTGGAGGTAGGTGCAGGTTATTATATATCTAGTGTGCGGCTCTGCAGGAGGAGGTAGGTGCAGGGGTATTATATATCTAGTGTGGGGCTCTGCAGGTGGAGGTAGGTGCAGGGTATTATATATCTAGTGTGCGGCTCTGCAGGTGGAGGTAGGTGCAGGTTATTATATATCTAGTGTGCGGCTCTGCAGGAGGAGGTAGGTGCAGGGTATTATATATCTAGTGTGCGGCTCTGCAGGAGGAGGTAGGTGCAGGGTATTATATATCTAGTGTGCGGCTCTGCAGGAGGAGGTAGGTGCAGGGTATTATATATCTGTGTGCGGCTCTGCAGGTGGAGGTAGGTGCAGGGTATTATATATCTGTGTGCGGCTCTGCAGGTGGAGGTAGGTGCAGGGTATTATATATCTAGTGTGCGGCTCTGCAGGAGGAGGTAGGTGCAGGGTATTATATATCTAGTGTGTGGCTCTGCAGGTGGAGGTAGGTGCAGGGTATTATATATCTAGTGTGCGGCTCTGCAGGAGGAGGTAGGTGCAGGGTATTATATATCTAGTGTGCGGCTCTGCAGGTGGAGGTAGGTGCAGGGTATTATATATCTAGTGTGCGGCTCTGCAGGTGGAGGTAGGTGCAGGGTATTATATATCTAGTGTGCGGCTCTGCAGGTGGAGGTAGGTGCAGGGTATTATATATCTAGTGTGCGGCTCTGCAGGTGGAGGTAGGTGCAGGGTATTATATATCTAGTGTGCGGCTCTGCAGGAGGAGGTAGGTGCAGGTTATTATATATCTAGTGTGCGGCTCTGCAGGTGGAGGTAGGTGCAGGGTATTATATATCTAGTGTGCGGCTCTGCAGGTGGAGGTAGGTGCAGGGTATTATATATCTAGTGTGCGGCTCTGCAGGAGGAGGTAGGTGCAGGTTATTATATATCTAGTGTGCGGCTCTGCAGGTGGAGGTAGGTGCAGGGTATTATATATCTAGTGTGCGGCTCTGCAGGTGGAGGTAGGTGCAGGGTATTATATATCTAGTGTGCGGCTCTGCAGGTGGAGGTAGGTGCAGGGTATTATATATCTAGTGTGCGGCTCTGCAGGTGGAGGTAGGTGCAGGGTATTATATATCTAGTGTGCGGCTCTGCAGGTGGAGGTAGGTGCAGGGTATTATATATCTAGTGTGCGGCTCTGCAGGTGGAGGTAGGTGCAGGGTATTATATATCTAGTGTGCGGCTCTGCAGGTGGAGGTAGGTGCAGGGTATTATATATCTAGTGTGCGGCTCTGCAGGTGGAGGTAGGTGCAGGGTATTATATATCTAGTGTGCGGCTCTGCAGGTGGAGGTAGGTGCAGGGTATTATATATCTAGTGTGCGGCTCTGCAGGTGGAGGTAGGTGCAGGGTATTATATATCTAGTGTGCGGCTCTGCAGGTGGAGGTAGGTGCAGGTTATTATATATCTAGTGTGCGGCTCTGCAGGTGGAGGTAGGTGCAGGTTATTATATATCTAGTGTGCGGCTCTGCAGGAGGAGGTAGGTGCAGGGTATTATATATCTAGTGTGGGGCTCTGCAGGTGGAGGTAGGTGCAGGGTATTATATATCTAGTGTGCGGCTCTGCAGGTGGAGGTAGGTGCAGGTTATTATATATCTAGTGTGCGGCTCTGCAGGAGGAGGTAGGTGCAGGGTATTATATATCTAGTGTGCGGCTCTGCAGGAGGAGGTAGGTGCAGGGTATTATATATCTAGTGTGCGGCTCTGCAGGAGGAGGTAGGTGCAGGGTATTATATATCTGTGTGCGGCTCTGCAGGTGGAGGTAGGTGCAGGGTATTATATATCTGTGTGCGGCTCTGCAGGTGGAGGTAGGTGCAGGGTATTATATATCTAGTGTGCGGCTCTGCAGGAGGAGGTAGGTGCAGGGTATTATATATCTAGTGTGTGGCTCTGCAGGTGGAGGTAGGTGCAGGGTATTATATATCTAGTGTGCGGCTCTGCAGGAGGAGGTAGGTGCAGGGTATTATATATCTAGTGTGCGGCTCTGCAGGTGGAGGTAGGTGCAGGGTATTATATATCTAGTGTGCGGCTCTGCAGGTGGAGGTAGGTGCAGGGTATTATATATCTAGTGTGCGGCTCTGCAGGTGGAGGTAGGTGCAGGGTATTATATATCTAGTGTGCGGCTCTGCAGGTGGAGGTAGGTGCAGGGTATTATATATCTAGTGTGCGGCTCTGCAGGAGGAGGTAGGTGCAGGTTATTATATATCTAGTGTGCGGCTCTGCAGGTGGAGGTAGGTGCAGGGTATTATATATCTAGTGTGCGGCTCTGCAGGTGGAGGTAGGTGCAGGGTATTATATATCTAGTGTGCGGCTCTGCAGGAGGAGGTAGGTGCAGGTTATTATATATCTAGTGTGCGGCTCTGCAGGTGGAGGTAGGTGCAGGGTATTATATATCTAGTGTGCGGCTCTGCAGGTGGAGGTAGGTGCAGGGTATTATATATCTAGTGTGCGGCTCTGCAGGTGGAGGTAGGTGCAGGGTATTATATATCTAGTGTGCGGCTCTGCAGGTGGAGGTAGGTGCAGGGTATTATATATCTAGTGTGCGGCTCTGCAGGTGGAGGTAGGTGCAGGGTATTATATATCTAGTGTGCGGCTCTGCAGGTGGAGGTAGGTGCAGGGTATTATATATCTAGTGTGCGGCTCTGCAGGTGGAGGTAGGTGCAGGGTATTATATATCTAGTGTGCGGCTCTGCAGGTGGAGGTAGGTGCAGGGTATTATATATCTAGTGTGCGGCTCTGCAGGTGGAGGTAGGTGCAGGTTATTATATATCTAGTGTGCGGCTCTGCAGGAGGAGGTAGGTGCAGGTTATTATATATCTAGTGTGCGGCTCTGCAGGTGGAGGTAGGTGCAGGTTATTATATATCTAGTGTGCGGCTCTGCAGGAGGAGGTAGGTGCAGGGTATTATATATCTAGTGTGCGGCTCTGCAGGAGGAGGTAGGTGCAGGGTATTATATATCTAGTGTGCGGCTCTGCAGGAGGAGGTAGGTGCAGGGTATTATATATCTAGTGTGCGGCTCTGCAGGTGGAGGTAGGTGCAGGGTATTATATATCTAGTGTGCGGCTCTGCAGGTGGAGGTAGGTGCAGGTTATTATATATCTAGTGTGCGGCTCTGCAGGAGGAGGTAGGTGCAGGGTATTATATATCTAGTGTGCGGCTCTGCAGGTGGAGGTAGGTGCAGGGTATTATATATCTAGTGTGCGGCTCTGCAGGTGGAGGTAGGTGCAGGGTATTATATATCTAGTGTGCGGCTCTGCAGGTGGAGGTAGGTGCAGGTTATTATATATCTAGTGTGCGGCTCTGCAGGTGGAGGTAGGTGCAGGGTATTATATATCTAGTGTGCGGCTCTGCAGGTGGAGGTAGGTGCAGGGTATTATATATCTAGTGTGCGGCTCTGCAGGTGGAGGTAGGTGCAGGTTATTATATATCTAGTGTGCGGCTCTGCAGGTGGAGGTAGGTGCAGGTTATTATATATCTAGTGTGCGGCTCTGCAGGTGGAGGTAGGTGCAGGGGCTCTGTTATTTTGGGGTCATCATTATCATTAACCCCTTCATGTCCAGTTCCAGACCAGTTTACTCCGGTTCTTGATCAGGCACATTTTCATATTAGAAAGGGGGGAGCCAGCACTGCTTGATCAGACATGTCAGATGGGAGATAAATCCCCTTCCCCGGTCCCCCGTCTGGCCAAAGTGCCCCCCATTCTCCCTCCCCATACTGATCATCTAAGATGGTGGCCGCACGCTGCATTCATCCTCCTCCTCTGGTTTCTGTCACATGTGACATGTCTGATGTGACCAAAACGTCCTCCCCAGGTCCAGCTAAGTCATCATCTGTCACTCCCCGGTCCTCCCCCGGTCTCGTGATACCAGCTGCTGCTCCGTCCTCGTGATCCCTACTCCTCCTCAGAAAACTATCGGCCGCATGCGCAGAGTGGTTCTAACCACAGGGCTTGATGCCAGGTGATATTACACAGCTGGTATCAACTCCATTTATTACCCCGTTTGCCACCACACCAGGGCAACGGGATGAGCCAGAGTGAAGTGCCAGGATCGGTACATCTAATGGATGTGCCACTGCTGGGACGGCTGCAGCCTGCTATTTTTAGGCTGGGAAGGGCCAAATAACCATGGCCCTTCCCATCCTGAGAATACCAGATGCCAACTGTCAGCTTCACCTTGGCTGTTGATCCAATTTGGGGGGAACCCATGTTTTTGTTTTTTGTTTTTTTTCAATTATTTATCAATAATTTAAAAAAAAAAACAAACAGCGTGGGGTGCCCTCTGTTTTGGATTACCAGTCAAGGTGAAGCTGCCAACTGTGATCTGCAGGTTTCAGCCATCTGCTTTACCCTAGCTGGCTATCAAAAATGGGGGGAACCCACATAGGTTTATTTTAATTACTTATTTTTTGGCTAAATATAAGGTAAACACCCTTCACTGCCACATGAAAGTCACTAAAGGGTGCCAGCTTAGATTATGCTGGGGGGTGGGACATTATATATGTGTTTGTCTATCCATCCATCCTAGCTTTTTAGGCTGTGTCCACGATCAGTGTTTGCAGCATTTTGGATACAGTCTTTTTGCTGCGTTCAAAATGCTGCGCTGTGCAGTACAAGCGCAATGGAAGGATTTTTGGAAATCTCCTGCCCACTGTGCTTGTTTTTTTTTTAAGCATAAACTGACCTGCAGCGCGGCTTCCTGAGCCTCAGGGTGTCAATTTATGCTGTGGAGACGAGAGTTTCGTCTAAAGGGAAAATAGAGCTACAGTCCTCAGCAGCCTGAACCTGGATCGTGGGCCCGGGCAGCTGCATTCTCCAGTGGACAATACTCGCAACTCTGCACGAAAGCTGACGTTGCATCCTAGACACAGTGTCGCTGAGTCATGGGCACATAGCCTAAAAGTGAGAAATTTGGCACTAGAGCAACATTTTTGTGAAGTACCTGTGGGTTCAAAATGCTCACTATACCCCCGAATGAAATCCTAGTCTAATTTTCAAAATGGGGTCACTTGTGGGGGTTTCTGCTTTATAGGTACCTTAGGGGTCCTGAAAATGCAACATGGTGTCCGCAATTTTTTTCAATTTTTCCAAAATTCACATGGTGCTCCTTCTGTTATGAGCCCTCCCGTTTGTCCAAAGAGAGGTTTTTAGCCACATGTGGGGTATCACTGCGCTCATAAGAAATTGGATTACAAACTGTGGCATCCACATTTTGGTGTTGCTGCTTGAAAAAGTGGAAATTTGGTGCTAAAGCAACATTTTTGTGGAAAAAAAAAAAGAAAATTTTCAATATGACGACTTAAGTTTATTAAATTCTATAAAGTACCTGTAGGTTCAAAATGCTCACTATATCCCTGGATAAAATCCTTCAGGGGTCTAGTTTCCAAAATGTGATCACTTTTGATGGAGCTCCACTGTTTAGGCGCCTCAGGAGCTCCAAACGCGACATGGCATTCACTAATGAATCCAGCCAATTTTACAGTCAAATGGCGCTCCTTCCCTTCCGAGCCCTGCCGTGCACCCAAACATTTGATTTCCACCACATATGAGGTATCTGTGTACTACAAATTGAATGATGCATTTTTTCCGGTTACCCTTGTTAATAAAGAACTTTGATATCACTTTGATGCCCATTTTGTGCCAGTTTTATACTTTTTTTTGCTGCTTTTAAGTGTATTCACATCACACTCCACACTGTATTGTATTTTATTATTGTGATTTTTTTATGTTTGTTGTTAAACCTGTAAAAAAAAAACCAAAAAAATGAAAACTGAAAAAAAACAACTTCAGCCTCGAATAAGAAACTGGATGAATAAGAAACCAACTTCAGCATTGTGTCTGATGTCGAGCGATACCAGTTTGAAAATAAGGGAAATGCCTGTTATTTCCGCATATATACCCTGCCCCCGCACTGACTGACAGCCGCTGAGCATTGCAACCTGCAGTCAGTCAGTGTCGAGAGCGCGGTATACTGAGCAGTGACTAAAACCGCATCGGTGCCACCCCTATGACTGAAAGCTGGACGCCATCTCAATATATGTCTATGATCACATTTACTTATTTCATAGCTTTTTAGTAACACTTCTTATATTGTGTATATGGCTGTTTTTTACCTGGTCGGGTCCAATAGCAGAGATTTGTATTTTCCTATATTTCACACATTGGATGGGGGCGGGGGGGGG
Organism: Anomaloglossus baeobatrachus; assembly: GCF_048569485.1. Lineage (NCBI taxonomy): Eukaryota > Metazoa > Chordata > Amphibia > Anura > Aromobatidae > Anomaloglossus > Anomaloglossus baeobatrachus. The sequence continues at coordinate 60,156 of NW_027441808.1, forward strand.
GGGGGGTCAGTTCAGTATTTTTATTTTCATCTTCCTTCCCTTGTACCTGGGGCTGATATAATTACTCAGCGGTGACCATATCCTCTGTATATGGGGGAGGAGGCACTGTCAGCTCTCTCTACCCTGTTTCCTCGAAAATAAGACGTACCCGGAAAATAAGCCCTAGTAGGATTTTTGGGGTCTTTTTTTGAGTATACTTAAAATATAAGCCAAAGAGAAAAAAAGTATTTATCCGGCTCACCTGCTCACATGGAGACCACTGTGCTTTGGACCGTGCACGGAAGGAAAAAAGTCGGCAAACCTTTGCACATAGTGTTCAGAGAGTAGGTTTCCAGCAATCCAATCCAAAGCGATTTTTACTTAAAAATAATAATTCTTTATTTTAAATAAATGTTAAAAAAGTCCATACTAGGGTCGAAAGGAGCAGTGCAGTGGAAACCTCCTCTCTGAGCGTTAAAATATAAGCCGTATTCCAAAAATACACCTTGGTTGTGGTTCCATAATGAATTGTCCAAACATCTAAAAAAGTTAAAGAATACAGCAGGACATTTATCAAAGAAAACAGACACCCCCAAAAAAAGCAAATATCCCCCCCAAAAAATAATTGCACTCACCAGACCCCAAACAATTACAATTCGCAACTACCGTTGCTGCATAGCCTCTCACACAGAGATCTGTGTCACTGTCAGGTCCCTCACCATTCCCGCTGCATTGCACCGCAGAGCTGTGTATACAGTGACAGAGAAGGCAGAGGCAGTAATAAACCGTCTGTGCCTTATCTAGAGATGGATGGATTTCCTCTCCGTTGATACATGATGGTGTGTAGCTGCGCGGGTCTTTTATTTTTCCACCCACATTGCCGTATAAAGGATAGTTGTTTTTGTTTTTTTGTTTTTTTTTAAATGACTCATAGGTTTTAATTTTACCATAAAATCTACATGAAATTAAGTAAAAATTCCAAGTGCGGTGAAATGGTGAAAAGATATAATTCCATCATTGTTTTTACTCCGTTTACGATGTGCTGGAAGTGAGCGGTCAGCGTGATTCTCCAGGTCAGTGTGATTACGGCAATATCAGACATTTAGTATCTCAGTGGTGACTAGAGATGAGTGGACCCGTGGACGTTCGGCTTCTGCTGGTCCAGCTGAACATTTGCAAAGATCAGTTCTGGACTTTGACTTGACCTGAACTTTATTTGAAGTCACTGATTGGCAGTTCGGGTCTCCGCCCACATGCAGCCATAAACAGATCACTTCCGGGGGAGGGCGGGTTTTTTCAGTTTTATTTCTTGGTGCACAATACATCTGATAACACGAGAGCGGTTTCCATACGTGAAGCTCCCGAACTCCAAACCTGAACTTTGCTATCTTGCAAAAGTCTGAGTTTGTACCGAAAACCGAACTCCAAGTTCACTCATCTCTAGTAGTGAATAAAAATCAGACTTTTGTAAAAAAAAAAAAAAAAAAAAAAACCATAAAAGAATCGGCTTGTGTCTCCATTTTCCGACATCGGAGTTGAGTGACGACTTGTTTTTTGCTTGATGAACTGACATTTTCATTTATACCATTTTAGGTGCAACTTCATTTCATGTTGAAATATTTTTTTACTGCCCAAATGATATCGTCCCTTCATTATTATCTCGATTTAGTGTTACATATGGGCTCCTCTCCTTCCCATTCAGGTCCTTATAATATCGGATCCTCTCAGTGGAGATCTTCTATAGAAGAGAATTCTCCTGATTGCCCCGTGAAGGATGGATATGGACAGGGACAAGATGGCGGAGAGGATATTACACCTCACCCTAGAGATCCTCTTCCGGCTTACTGGAGAGGTGAGAGATTCTGATGACGCCACATTACATCATTGTTATCTATGGGAATAACAGATGGACAGAACTGGAGAGGTGAGGACTCTGGAAATGTCTGGAGTGAGATTTATTACTGTGTCTCTCCATAACCAGGATTACACAGTAGTGAAGAAGACCTCTAGTGAGCGCTGTCAGGCCCCTGTGTCTGAGGGATGGGGAAGACCCCTGAGCCCAATCACGGGGCCTCCACCTCACCCCCCGATACATGAGGAGAAGATCCTAGAACTCACCTACAAGATGATTGAGCTGCTGACTGGAGAGGTGACACTGCTGGGAATGCTGGGACATTATACAGTAACGCTATGAAGGGATCGGGGGTGACGGTATCATTGTATTTGTCAGGTTCCTATAAGGTGTCAGGACGTCACCGTCTATTTCTCCATGGAGGAGTGGGAGCATTTAGAAGGACACAAAGATCTGTACAAGGACGTCATGATGGAGGTTCCCCAGCCCCTCACATCACCAGGTAATAGAAAGAACTAAATACACACGGCCTATAATTATCTGTATGTAAGGAATGAATTCAGTCCCTGTATGTGTCTCCTCCAGTTCTATCCAGTAAGAGGACAACACCAGAGAGATGTCCCCGTCCTCTTCTCCCACAGGACTGTAAACAAGAAGATCCCGATGTTCCTCAGGATCATCAGGTAGATGGAGAGAAGGGGCCATGAAATCTCCCTATGATGTGTAGACTGCTGTGAAGGTCTTGTGCTCAGTCTTGTTTTATCCTCTCCGGGGCTGGTGGTGAAGGTTGCCGCTGGGATGGTGTCGCTCATCACAGGCGGAGCGGGGTTACCCCGGGGAGAATGACTGAGGACGGACGGGGGTGGTGATGGTCCCCGTTGGTGCCACAGCGCTGTGCGCCAGAGCCGGAAAAGGAGAGGCAGAGACAGGGGCTGCGGTTCCAGGTCTTTTACTCAAGGGTAGTTCAGGCGGTGCCTCAGAGTACCGTTCACCACCACGATTGACTCCAGCCAATACCTATTCCATGGAAGGTCAGATCTGGTGTATGTCAGTCTATGAGCCCTTCCTCCTTTGTTGCGCTAAGTATCGGATCCCCGTGGCGTGAATCACTTGGGAATCCCGGTGTCAGTAAAGTGTCCCATTCTGTATGCTGATAGCGCGGTTCCGATGTGGGACTGATCCAAGACCTCAGCCCCGGATCCTATATGCTACTTGGCTGCAGACTCGGTGAGACAGGTCCGGTGGCTCTTCTAGCCTTTCCTGCGACCCTTGCACAGTTGGTAGACAACGTGAAGTATATCTACCCTAGGGTTCTGTACCCCGACAGCGCCGATCCTGTGGAAGCAACCGCCTGCTTCTCCCCAGCGACCGTGTTCAAACGCCTTGGCCCACAGAGCTGCCTCGCGGTACATCCGCTCTGCTCCATGTGTAGATCTGTTCCCTCCTTTGTAGTTGTATTGTGTGTTCCAAGCTGTTTCCCCAAGCCGCTGCCACCGGCTGGTTCACTACTCTCACCAGGTCAACCTGCTCTTCCCACTTTGTGCTCCTGACTCCCCCTGGTGGTTGCTTCTCCCTGACCCTGGGTCCCAGCTCCTGTGGATCGGGGAGCCCCTAGTGCGGTGGCGTCCTGTAAATCCAACCGCTGTAGTGTTCCCCTACTTTGACTTGACCCTGGCATGGTCCCCTAATTGGGGTGCAGTACCCTGTGGCGCCTTATGCCTCAGGGGCTCCACAGCAGGATTAGAGCTGATCATAGATGTGACTTCTCCATCTATCTGTGACTTTTGGATCACATTTATCCTGTTCTGAACACTGAACACACTGAATTTACATTAGGGTTTCGACACTAGGTTATCAGACAGAGAGAGGTCACCCCTATCTCATGGGTCACAAAGTCACCACGCAAGACAGCACTAGTTGGATCTGCTTTGCTTTACACTTAGCTGTGCAGACGATCCTTGTGGTGGAGCTGCTAGGGTTAAGCAGACCCTTGTCTTTCTTGGCTTACCATCCTGTGTTGTCTCAGCTGTTCTGATTTCTGCTCTCCCCCTGGTATTATTATTATTATTATTTATTTAGCACCATTAGTTCCATGGTGCTGTACATGAGAAGGGGGTTACATACAAAATACATATACAAGTTACAGTAGACAGACTAGTACAGAGGGAAGAGGGCCCTGCCCTTGCGGGCTTACATTCTATAGGATTATGGGGAGGAGACAGTAGGTGGGGTGTAGATGGGGCGGCAGCCTCGCACGGTGGTGGGGCGGCAGCTCCGCACGGTGGTGGGGCGGCAGCCTCGCACGGTGGTGGGGCGGCAGCCCCGCACGGTGGTGGGGCGGCAGCTCCGCACGGTGGTGGGGCGGCAGCTCCGCACGGTGGTGGGGCGGCAGCTCCGCACGGTGGTGAAGCAGTGAGGTCATTGAAGGTTATAGGCATTTCTGAACAGATGAGTCTTTAGGTTCCGTTTGAAGTTTGTAAGTGTAGTAGATAGTCTGACGTGTTGAGGCAGTGAGTTCCAGAAGACTGGGGATGTTCGGGAGAAGTCTTGGAGGCGGTTGCATGAGGAGCGAATGAGAGAGGAGGAGAGAAGGAGATCTTGGGAGGACCGGAGATTACGTTTTGGAGTGTAGCGAGATATTAGTTCAGAGATATATGGAGGAGACAGTTTGTGGATGGCTTTGTAGGTCAGTGTTAGTAGTTTGAATTGGATACGATGGAAGATTGGGAGCCAGTGAAGGGACATGCAGAGAGGAGAAGCGGGGTGGTAGTGAGGCGAGAGGTGGATCAGTCGGGCAGCAGCATTAAGGATGGACTGGAGAGGGGCGAGCGTGTTAGCAGAGAGACCACATAGGAGGATGTTGCAGTAGTCGAGGCGGGAGATTATGAGAGCATGCACTAGCATTTTTGTAGATTGAGAATTGATGAAGGGACGGATTCTGGAAATATTTTTGAGTTGAAGACGACAGGAGGTGGTGAGGGATTGGATGTAAGGTATGAAGGACAAGGCAGAGTCAAAGGTCACTCCGAGGCACCGAACTTTGGGTGCTGGGGAGAGCGTGATGTTATTTATTGTAATAGATAGATCAGGTAGAGAGTGTAGGTGAGATGGAGGAAAGATGATCAGCTCAGTTTTGGCCACATTGAGCTTTAGGAAGCGAGAGGAGAAGAAGGAAGATATAGCAGATAGGCACTCTGGGATTCTGGACAGCAGAGATATGACATCTGGACCAGAGAGGTAGATCTGAGTGTCATCGGCATATAAGTGGTACTGGAAGCCATGTGACTTTATGAGTTGTCCCAGGCCAAATGTACAGATAGAAAAAAGTAATGGTCCCAGGACAGAGCCTTGAGGGACACCAACAGAGAGAGGACGGGATGAAGAGGTTGTGTGGGAGTGGGAGACACTAAAAGTGCGGTTGGAGAGGTATGAAGAGATCCAAGAGAGGGCGAGGTCTCTGACCCCAAGGGAAGAGAAGATCTGTAGTAGGAGGGAGTGGTCAACAGTGTCAAAAGCTGAGGATAGGTCTAGAAGTAGGAGTATAGAGAAGTGGTTGTTAGCTTTGGCAGTAAGTAAGTCATTTGTGATTTTTGTCAGGGCAGTTTCAGTGGAATGATGTGGACGGAAGCCGGACTGTAGGTTGTCAAAGAGAGAGTTAGAGGAGAGGTGGGAGGAGAGTTCAGCATGGACGTGCTGTTCCAGGAGTTTTGAGGCGAATGGGAGTAGCGATATGGGTATAAGTACTCACCACTTTACCTCAGTAGTTGCCAGTGATAACTTGCTTTTCCATGGTCCTGGCATGAAGGTGTGAGCCATGGAAAGAGAAATTGCTTTGAATTTGATCCTGGAGATTGCTGCTTGGAATGTTTTTTGTGTCTTCCTATTGATCTTCTCCCTTTTTATTCATTTCTTTCCATCCCCCTTTTTTACCACTTGTTGTTTGGGAATGCAGTTTCTTTTTCTGTTGTCTGTCGTTTTCCTTTTGTGTCATTATCACAAAGCAGGACTAGTGTTCCTCCTGCCCTGCTCCCTAGACACAGTTGTGATTAGGGTAAGACAAGGATAGACACGTGATTGCCACACGAGGTGAAAGAACCTGTCTTGGGACATCGGGGATCTCAGGGTTGCTCAGAGTAAGTGACAGGGTTTATCCTTCCTGTTCTTCCCTAGAGGCAGTGATTCCCACCCCATCTTTCTCATGATACACCTCTCAGCCTCTTGGTGAAACACAACAACCAGGAACTGCCCTGTATTGGTAACTGATGCCTACTGTCAGCAAAGTCCAACCTCAGAGGCTCTGGTGATGACTGGGTAGGCACTTAATCATGCCCCTCCGGATAAGCCTGGTTCAGGGCGCAGTGAGGCTACACCCTTCTCCTAAACCTATTAGCATGACAGGTTTACATGTAATTCTTCAAATGACATGATTCAGATGAAACCCCCAAAAGATCCATTCACTGTAATAAGGCTACAGAGTTAGTCTGGACTCCTCATGGCAGCGCGGCAATCATCCCTATCTAGTGACCGGTTATCTCCAGTAATTGTATTATTACAACGGATTCTTTATGATGTTACATCGTCATCTTCTCCCCATTCAGGTCCCTACAATATCGGATCCTCTCAGTGGAGATCTTCTATATAAGAGAATTCTCCTGATTGACCCATCAAGGATGGATATGGACAGGGACAAGATGGCGGATAGGATATTACACCTCACCCTAGAGATCCTCTTCCGGCTTACTGGAGAGGTGAGAGATTCTGATGACGTCACATTACATCATTCTTATCTATGGGAATAACAGATGGACAGAACTGGAGAGGTGAGGGCTCTGGAAATGTCTGGAGTGAAATTTATTACTGTGTCTCTCCATAACCAGGATTACACAGTAGTGAAGAAGACCTCTAGTGAGCGCTGTCAGGCCCCTGTGTCTGAGGGATGGGGAAGACCCCTGAGCCCAATCACGGGGCCTCCACCTCACCCCCCAATACATGAGGACATCAATGACCAGAAGATCCTAGAACTCACCTACAAGATGATTGAGCTGCTGACTGGAGAGGTGACACTGCTGGGAATGCTGGGACATTATACAGTAACGCTGTGAAGGGATCGGGGGGTGACTGTATCATTGTATGTGTCAGGTTCCTATAAGGTGTCAGGATGTCACCGTCTATTTCTCCATGGAGGAGTGGGAGTATTTAGTAGGACACAAAGATCTGTACACGGACGTCATGATGGAGGTTCCCCAGCCCCTCACATCACCAGGTAATAGACAGGACTAAATACACACGGCCTATAATTATCTGTATGTAAGGAATGAATTCAGTCCCTGTATGTGTCTCCTCCAGGTCTATCCAGTAAGAGGACAACACCAGAGAGATGTCCCCGTCCTCTTCTCCCACAGGACTGTAAACAAGAAGATCCCGATGTTCCTCAGGATGTGTTTCCTCCAGTTCTATCCAGTAAGAGATATCTACTCATGTACTTTCTGTACTAATTTTATGTTTACATTTTTAGGCTTTCTGTTCTGGTTTATTTCAGCTGTATTTTCTTTGCTTCTGCTTCTTCTGCTGTTTGTTTCTAGTGTCTTCACTATATTGTTATGATGGCAACTTAACCCCTTTAGCCCCCGGGACTCTTTCCGTTTTTCCGTTGTTTTTTTTGTACTCCTTTCTTCCGAGAGCCGTAACTTTTTTTTTTTTTCCGTCAATCTTGCCATATGAGGGCTTGTTTTTTGCGGTATGAGTTGTACTTTTAAATGAAACCATAAGGTTTACCATATAGTATACTGGAAAACTGCAAACAAAATTGTGATCGCCCAATAGTTTTTGGGATATTTTATTCACTATATGGTAAAACTGATGTGTTGTTGTGATGCCTGAGGTCGGTGCGAGTTTGTAGACACCAAACATGTATAGGTTTACTTGTATCTAATGAGGGGTTAAAAAAAATTCACAAGTTTGTCCAATAAAAGTGGCGTACGTTTTGCGCCATTTTCCGAAACCCGTAGTGTTCTCATTTTTCGGGACCTATGGCTCAGTGACGGCCTTTTTTGTGTCCCAAGCTGACGTTTTTAACTGTACCATTTTTGCGCAGATGCTACGTTTTGATCGCCTGATATTGCATTTTGCGTAAAACTTGCGGCGACAAATAACGTAATTTTGGCATTTGGAATTTATTTGCTGCTACACCATTTACCAATCAGATTAATTGATTTTATATTTTGATAGATCGGGCATTTCTGAACACGGCGATACCAAATATGAGTATATTTTTTATTTTTTTAACCCTTTAATTTTCAATGGGGTGAAAGGGGGGGTGATTTGAACTTTTAGGTTTTTTTAAACTTTTTTTTTTTACTTTTTTATTTTACTAGTCCTAGGGGGCTATATGGATCAACAATGCGATCGCTCTGCCCTATCTGTAGATCTCAGCTACAGAGCTGAGAACTGCAGATATGCGGATTTACTCTCCGTGCTGGCACTATGCTGGCACTGAGAGGAAGTGACTCATGTTAGCTACAGGCGTCATCACATAACCCTGTGCTACCATGGCAACCACCGAAAGTCACGTGATCACGCACGTGACTTCCGGTGGGGGCGGTGGTAAGTGAAAGTAATGGTTGCACGCATAGACATCTCGCTGCCAGACTTTGACAGCGAGATGTAAGGGGTTAAATGTCGCGGGTGGACTGCAATTCCACTCGTAACATGCAGGCACACATGTCAGCTGTTGAAAACAGCTGATATGTGTGGGGATCGCCGCGACCTGCCCACGGCAGGGGGCGGGGATTAACCTCACACGATCCATGACGGATATATCTGTCATGGGTCGTGAAGGGGTTAAATACCTGCAGAGGGTTCATGAATACCCTGTTTCCCTGAAAATACGACCTACACCGAAAAAAAGCCCTAACATAATTTTATGGGATTTTTGGAGAATGCTTGAAATATAAGTGTGACGTCCTAACAAAACCAGGTAGTCACAGAAAGAGTTAAACCAGTCACAGAAAGAGTTAAACCTCCTTGGTACCACCTGATCCCACACTGGTACAGTGAAGCAGCCGCACCTCCCCCAGTGTAACAAAAGGAGCAGGAAGGGAGGAGTTGAGTCAGTCGGTGGAAGGAGAGCAGACAGTGTCTGCAGCTCTTGTGCTGCTGGGGAAGTGGAGCAAAGAAAAAGCAGAGTCTTGGAGATGAAGTGAAGAGTAGGCTCAGGGGCTCCCGTAGTGGAACGGGGCAGGGTAGTGGCCCGCCGGTAGTGTGCCCAGGACCCTGGACTTGTGCAAAGAGAGGACTTCCCCCATCCAAAACAGAGAAGGTGACTCATAGCTGGAGTGCAGGAGAGAGAGAGGGCCCTGCTTCTTGTACCGGGTGTGGGATCCGAACACCCCCGTACCAAAGGCCTACGGATACCGGCAATTTCTGTGCTTCCTGACCCTACACATGAAAGCAGCCTCATCCAACACCAGGACAACCGAACTGTGAGTTTCCTGCTCCTTGCAATCTCTGCCACCACCACAACTCCCACTGGGCCCCGGGGCATCCATCCCTACCCACGGAGGGTTAACAACATCCAGCTGCCAGCACAACGCCCCCGGGAATCCCCTCAACGGCAGCGGTGGTACCCCATTTACCATATACCGTGGGTGGCGTCACGTACAAACTTTCCAAAATCCCATACACCATAACCCCCTTTTCAATTGAAGTGACCATGAGACCTCCGGGTCCGTAGACCCTCGAGCCACCCACAGAAGGTCCGGACCCGAGCAGCGTCGGCTGCTGAGAGCGGGGTGGTACATAAGCACCAGGGCTGTGCAGTCGGTAAGCCAAACCTTCGACTCCGACTCCACAATTTCTCTTGCACCGACTCCGACTCCGACTCATACATATATTGCTTATAGTTAGGTGAAAAATTTATTGTAGTACATGAATATGTGTATGTGAACATCAGACATTTAATCATTTTTATGATACAATAATCAATATATTTGGATAGAACTTAAAATATATTTATTGGATACAACTTTAGAACACAAAAAACTGTAATAAATTGTAAATATGTAATACACTATGTAATATACAGTAGATTACACATATCTTGTGTGTGTATTTATCTTGTGTGTGTATATGTGTGTGTGTATATATATATATATATATATATATATATATATATATATATATATATATTGTATTACATATTTACAATTTATTACTTTTTTGTGTTCTAGAGTTGTATTCTAATAAGTGTATTTTATGTTCTATCCAAACATATTGATTATTGTATCATAAAAATAATTAAATGTCTGATGTTCACATTGTACTACAATACATTTTTCACTTAAATATAAGCATTATACTAAATGTTATTATTTAGTAAAATATTCAGCACATTCTGCATTGCACTACTGTCCCCAATTTATTATATATTTTAGGAGTCGGAGTCGGTGCATTTTATACCGACTCCGACTCCACCAAAATGAGCTCCGACCACGACTCCGACTCCGGCTCCACAGCCCTGATAAGCACTACTCCAAAAATAAGCGGTAGTTACAGTCAGAAGTTGGGAGGAGTCAAACTGTGCAATTTCTCAGGAACCCCACTCTCTTATGGAGCCCATCAGTTGTATTCTAAGGTTGATTGTTTAAGGACCTTTGATGACTTCAAAGTCATGTGACATGATGTAACCAAAGGTCTTTTAATTGCAGGAGTCTAAACTGAACAGGACACGGGCTGGCATGCAGGACTGGTATTAGGGGAAAGGGAGAGCAAACTGGACAATTTCACAGGGCCCCCATTCTCATAGGGGCAAGGTGTTTATATGCCAATTATAGGACTGCTTAAGGACCTTTTTGACATCACGCCATGTGGCCAAAGGCTGGTGTGTGTGTGTGTGTGTGTGTGTGTTCACGCCAATTTTAACCAGCTTTGCCAAAATGGGCAGAGCTTGGCAGAAGAAGGGTGTGATGCCACCACTTCTCTAATTCATAACAAAGTGCGTGTGTCAGTGTCCATTGCCGGTCTTGATGAACTGGAGCCCTAATGTTTATCTGCACAGACCGCAAGACCCTGCAACTTGCTTTGGATACAAAGCCTAAGGATAGGCCATCAACGTTATAGTCCCGGACAATCCCGTTAAATATCCGGCATCAGTCTGTAACTATTTTATGTTCGTCTTGAAAAAAAATGTATTTGAAATTGTCTATGTTGTGGATCAATGTTACAAGGAGATTTTTGCAGGTTTTGCCAACTGTCATGGCGGCGTCAGGATCTCTGGAAATTATAGATTTTGGTACTCTGCATGTTCACCTCTCTGATGCCTGTGAGCAGCGCAGGGAGACGCAGGCTTCGAACCCCAGGCTTGGGCAGGCTAACAAGAGTTATTCTCTGCTGGGCTGCTTGTTATGTCTGTGATCACATGCTGTAGAGGAGAAAGTATCTATCGCTCCCCTTCTGTATATGCTGGCTGGACTATTTCATTAATGGCTCATAGACTCGATTGAACTTTGTCACTGTGCGAGTGTCGCATCGCATCAATCTCCAGACAGCAGCGGGTCGGCTCCTTGTATTGCCATGCAGCTGAAGCGCTCCTGTCCTGAGATCAGTCCATGCGGGGTGATGCCCATGCAAGATGCAAGTGCAATCATCCCCTCACTGTCACACTGCTTCTTGCTCTGTACAGAACGATGTAGCAGAGCTGACAATGCTCTCTACTTCTCACTGTGTATAGACTGTGTCTGTACAGAGTGATGAAGCTCACAATGCTCTATCTGTGGATTACGTAGGATTAAGGATTTTTTTATTATAAAGATGGATTCTCTAAATGTTTTGTTTTTTTGTTATATTTCTAATAAACTTTTTTCTCTCTGGTATTAATCCCTTTATTACCCAGCATGCCACCACCACTAGGGCCACTGGATGAGCCGGGTAAAGCGCCTGGAAAAGGCGCTAAGGAACAATGCGCCATTTCCAGGGGCGGCTGCGGGCGGCCGAGAATCCCAGCCCCCAGCTGATTGGCTGTCATTGACTGGCAATCAAAATATAGCGGGAGCCCATGCATTTTTTTTTTAAATAATTAAAAAAAAGAAAAAATAATGGGCTTCCAATCAGGTAAAGCCAGGCAGATGGGGTGGAGGTGGCAGCCCGTAGCCGCCCGCTTCGTCTGTGCGTAATATCAAAAATCAAAAATACCGCAGAGCGCTACTGCATTTTTTAAAATCATTTATTTTTATACAACTATATATTGTGTACATTTTATTTATAAAAAAAATAAAAATATATATACACACAGCTCTGGCAAAAGTTAAGAGTAAACTGCAAAATTTTTAGTTTTTCTGATTTTTCTCTTTTATAGGTACCGTATTTTTCACTTTATAAGACGCACCCCAAATTTAGAGATAAAAAAGGTAAAAAAAAAATAAAAATGGGGTGCGTCTTATACTCCGGTGTTGTCTTACAGGAGAGGGGCAGCAGCAATGGTGGAGTGGGCTCACAGGAGGCAGAGGTTGTGCTGGCAGGCGTGGCGGGTCAGTGGTGGCAGACGCGGCGGGTCAGTGGTAGCAGGCACGGTGGCAGCAGGTGCGGCGGGTCAGTGGCGGCAGCAGACGCGGCGGGTGAGTGGTGCAGTAGGCCGGTGCGTTGAGTGTCCCAGTGTATCCGCGGTCCCAGTTCAAATGATGGTGCCTGGAGCAGCGCATGCACAGATGGATGGAGCTCTCATCCAAGGGCTTAATCTGCGCACGTGCCAACTCCAGGAGCGGCGCGTGCGCAGATGGAATCTCCATTTAAGACCTCCATCTACGCACACGCTGACTCCTGCCGCCATCATTTGAAACTGGGACCTCGAACACACTGGGAAACCTGCCGCATAGCCGCCCGCACAGAGTGGCAGCCAGCAGGCCACCCACACAGAGAAGCAGTCGGCACCGACAGGCACCCAGCTGCCACCTGCACACAGGCACCTAACGGCCGCCCGCCCGCACACAGGCACCCGGCTGCTGCCTGCACACAGGCACCCGGCCGCCTGAACGCACCTGATCGCCGCACAGACAGGCCTCCGGGGTAGTTATATTCGGATTTTAAGACGCAACCCTCATTTTTTTCACAAATTTTTGGGAGGAAAAGTGCGTCTAAGGCTATGTGCCCACGGGGACAGTGTCCTGTGGTTATATCCACAGGACATTCCGCAGGAGCTCCCAGAAATCCGCAGCACAACTTTGTCTGTTTACATGCTGCGGATGCACAGCGGAATGTCCTGCGGATATGTTGCGGGCATTCTGCATTGAGGATACAGTACGATGGCTTCGGCACTACATCCTCAATGCAGAACAAGTGCTGCAGTGATCGGGAGTTCATACTTACCTCCATCACGCAGCACTTCTCTCGGGCCGTGTCTGCACTGTGCAGGAGAAGGTGGGCGGGCCTGAACTAGCTCCGGCTATCACATGACCGGAGCTTGTGCAGGCCCCGCCCACCTCTTACTTCCTGTTCCTGGCTCCACCGCGCTCCTTTGCACTGGACGGAGAAAGTTACTCCTTGTCTTCTATCAAGGCAGGTAAGTATGGTACCCTGCGGAGAAATCCGCAGGAATAATTGATATGCTGCAGAATTTTCCGCATGCGGAAAAAAACGCAGCATGGGCATAGCAGTCCCCAAATGCCATAGAAATGGCTGGGGACTCGCTGTACTGCGGATGTTTGAAAAATCTGCGGAATTTCCGCGAAAAATTCGCGGCAAATTCCGCAAATTTTCTGCAGCGTGAGCACATAGCCTTATAATCCGAAAAATACGGTATATTTTTGAGTAAAATGTAAATTGTTGTAAAATAAATACAACATTTTTTGGTTGGAAATTCGGAGACGTTGTCAGTCGTTCATAGAATAAAAGAACAATCTACATTTTACTTAAAAATATAAAGAAAAAAATAAGAAAAAATGACGTCATCGTTGTGCGCGCCGCTAGTCACAAGTCAGCTGCCCGGCACAGACAGGAGACCGCGGTGCCGCAGGGGAACGGTGAGTAATGTGTACTGATACACTGCTTCCTGCACTGATGATGATGTTCGGGGGGCAGTGAATACAGCCGCACATGATCACTCCAGGCTGCAGTTGCCAGGGGTGATCATGCAGGCCGGCTGTTTATCCCCACCTATCACCCCGCCCACCTGTCAGCGCCGACTTCATCGCTGAGAGATGGGCGGGAGGATGGGCGCGCATATTAAATGAGCGGGCCCACTTGGTCACGGCAGGCTGCTACAGCCTGCTCGTGCCCCCGATGACCCGCTCCACCGCAGCACCCACATTCCCCGCAGCCACAGTCAGACCATAAGACGCACCCCCAACTTTCCCCCAACATTTGGGGGGGAAAAAGTGCATCTTATGGTCCGAAAAATACGGTGTATATATATATATATATATATATATATATATATATATATATATATATATATATATATATATATATATATTTTATATACATACATATACACACATACGTTTTTATATATATATATATATATATATATATATATATAAAATAAATATTACACACAATATATAGTTGTATAAAAATAAGTAATTGAAAAAAATGACATACATAAAGTACATAAAGCACATGGCTACGGGCTGCCACCCCCGTCTGCCTGGCTTTACCTTGGCTGGCAATCAAAATACAGGGAAGCCCTTTTTTTAAAAAAAACAACCTTTTTTTGCCAGAAAAAAATTACGTGGGTTTCGCCATATGTTTGTATGCTACTCAGGTACAGCAGACAGGTACGGTCTGCCCCCAACCTTTAGCTGCCTATTTGTACCTGGCTGGGAACCAAAAATATAGGAAAGTCATTTTTTTAATTATTTCATGAATTTCATGAAATTATAAAAAACAATTGATGTGTGCTTCTCCCAATTTTTGTGTCTAGCCGGGCACAACTAGGCAGCTGGGGATTGGAATCTTCAGCGCAGGGTGGCCCAAGCTTTCGCCCCCCCCCCTGCTGCAAATTGCAGTCCGCAGCCACCCCAGAAAATAGTGCTTTCATAGAGGCGCAAGATGGCGCTGTATGAACTCTTCAAGTGGCCCTGATGGCAGGTTACAGGCTGGGTAATAAGGAGTTAATACCGGCTTTGTTTTACCAGCTGGTGTTAAGCCCAAGTTTCTTAATGTCAGGCAAGTTTAACCCGGCCATTAAGAATCTCTAATAAAGGGTTAAAAAAAAAGACACCACACAGAGAAAAAATTATTTTATTAGAAATAAATACACAGACACACTTAGGGACTCCATCTTTATTACTCCCTCTCACCCCTCCACGATCCTCGTCTTCTGTCACTGATCTAGCTCTGCTATATCAGAATGCACGGGGGGGAGGAAGAACGCTGCTGCTGCTCTCGCACTGTCTAATCACTCAATGAGTGATCAGAGGCTGCGGGTTGGTAAGCGGTGATGGCACCGCTGCCACCATTGCCATAGTAACCTAACTAACGGGTTACTATACTATAGTAACGGTAATCTCTGATCATCTTATTCCCAGTGCCGTTATTCATCACCGGCTGTGGCAGCCAATCCCTGCATGTGGGCTGACTGTGTAAAGAACACCAAGATGCAAAGAGGGGGAGCTGAGCATGTACTCGAGCATCTCGTCGGTACACAGCAGTCGCCAAGTTTACAGAGTACTGAAATGCTCGGGCAAGCACCGTGTACCGGCGAGCATGCTGACACTACAGGACCTTTGCACGATGTCATAATCATGTGACCCAGTCTGTAGCCAATGAGATAATACAACATTCCCACGTGACTGATCACATGGCTTTGATGTCACGAAAGGTCCTTTGGTTACCGGGAGAACACCACGATGATCATACTCAGAAGCAGAAGCAGCGGGAGACAGAGTGCAGGCCGCGTGCGGGACCTGTAAATAATGTTTATTATTAACTGTATTCTTTATTTTAAAGCCCCCCGCCCCATCCCATAACTGTAAAGTCCAAGATCGGTGATTGGACGCAAGATCGTGTTATCTCGATCCCAATCTACAAAATGATCCGACGAGTCTCCCCGATCCCGACCATCGGGGGGATCGCCCATCACATCACTATTCTTAAGGCCCCGTTACACGCAACGACATCGCTAATGAGATATCGCTGGGGTCACGGAATTCGTGACGCACATCCAGCATCATTAGCGCCGTCGTTGCGTGTGAAACGAGCGACCGCTAACGATCCCAGGTTCCGCAAATATCGTTGATTTTTGACACGTCGTTTCTTTCCTCAATATTGTTGCACTTTTGGGATGCAGGTTGTTTGTCATTTCTGAGGCAGCACACATCTCTACATGTGACACCCCGGGAACGACGAACATCAGCGTTCCTGCATCCTCCGGCAACGAGGTGGGAGTGACGTTTATACGGCTGCTCTCTGCCCCTCCGCTTCTATTGATGGCCTGCTGTGTGACGTCGCTGTGACGCCACATGAACCTCCCCCTTAGAAAAGAGGTTGTTCGCCGGCCACAGTGACGTCCTTAGTACGCTATGTGCGTGTGATGGGCACTACCGATATTGTCAGCCATGGGTAGTGATTTGCCCGTGACACACGCACGACGGGGGCGGGTGCGATCGCTAGCGATGTCGCTGCGTGTAAAGCAGCCTTTAGATGTCGAAATTGGACAACAGATTCAGAATACATTTTTTTCTAATTTAATTTCTGATGTTATGGTTCAAAAAAATGTACTTTAAAGATATCATTAAAAAATAATAACATTGTGTTTATTTTTAGCAGATGACTGTATTGAGAGTTCAGATGGAAATCTATTATCTTCAGAGTTTAAAACAGATGATCAAAGTATCACACATGATACATATGAAGAGCATGCTGTTGTCCCAAATATACCTCCAGTCCTTCCTCAGAAAGCTTCATCATCAGATCTTTTCAAACAAGTCCAAAATTCCGATTTATCACAGAATTGTAAGCAAAACAATAGTTACAGAAGGGACGTGGAACATGAAACGGCTCCTATAAGGGTGAAAACATTTTCATGTTCAATATGTGAGAAATGTTTTACCAGAAGATCACATCTTAATATCCATCAAAAAACTCACACAGGGAAGAAGCCATTTTCATGCCTAGAATGTGGAAAATGTTTTACTCAGAAAATAACCCTTGCTAACCATCAAAAGTATCACACAGGGGAGAAGCCATTTTCATGTTCAGAATGTGGGAAATGTTTTATTCAGAAATCACATCTTGTTATGCATAAGAAAAATCACACTGGGGCAAAGCCATTTTTATGCTTGCAATGTGGTAAATATTTTACTAGGAAATCAAGTCTTATTGACCATGGAAAACGTCACACAGGGGAGAAGCCATTTTCATGTTCAGAATGTGGGAAATGTTTTTTTCGGAAATCACATCTTGTTCAGCATCAAAGATCTCACACCGTGGAGAAG
The DNA here is from genome assembly GCF_048569485.1 of Anomaloglossus baeobatrachus. NCBI lineage: Eukaryota > Metazoa > Chordata > Amphibia > Anura > Aromobatidae > Anomaloglossus > Anomaloglossus baeobatrachus. Next base: position 77,415 of record NW_027441808.1, read on the forward strand.
CGATTTTCATGTTCAGAATGTGGGAAATGTTTTATTCGGAAATCACTTCTTGTTCAGCATCAAAGATCTCACACAGGGGAGAAGCCATTTTCATGTTCAGAATGTGGGAAATGTTTTATTCTGAATTCAATTCTTGTTCAGCATCAAAGATCTCACACCGGGGAGAAGCCATTTTCATGTTCAGAATGTAGGAAATGTTTTATTCAGAAATCACACCTTGTTAGGCATCAAAGATCTCATACAGGGGAGAAGCCATTTTCATGTTCAGAATGTGGGAAATGTTTTAATTGGAAATGTGAACTTGTTGTGCATCAAAGATGTCACACAGGGGAGAAGCCATTTTTATGTTCAGATTGTGGGAAATGTTTTGTTCGGAATTCAATTCTTGTTCAGCATCAAAGATGTCACACAGGGGAGAAGCCATTTTCATGTTCAGACTGTGGGAAATGTTTTGTTCGGAATTCAATTCTTGTTCAGCATCAAAGATCTCACACCGGGGAGAAGCCATTTTCATGTTCAGAATGTGGGAAATGTTTTATTCAGAAATCACAACTTGTTAGGCATCAAAGATGTCACACAGGGTAGAAGCTATTTTCATGTTCAGAGTGTAGGAAATGTTTTATGCGGAAATCAGAACTTGTTGTGCATCAAAGATCTCATACAGGGGAGAAGCTGTTTTCATGCCCAGAATGTGGTAAATGTTTTACTAGGAAATCAGGTCTTGTTTACCATAAAAAAAAAATCACACAAAATAAACCATTTTTATGTTCTGAATGTGGCAAATGTAATTCTCAGAAATCACATCTTGTTAAACATGTGAAGCAGCCGCACAGGTAAGGAACCTTTTTCATGTTGTGAATAACTGAAATGTTTAACTGGTAAATCAAGTCTTGCCCACATCACAAAACCAACAGAGCAGAGCAGCCATTTTTGCTTTTAAGAATTTGCCAAATGTTTTTTATCATTAATCAGGTTCTGTTGTCAGATGAATAACACGGGAGAAGCCATCATGATGTACCATAATTCAAAGGGTTTTAGTTCCTTAAGTAAGAATTTGTGAGGAAAAGAACCATTTTCTTCTTTTTTTTTTTTTATAAAAAGGGCTATAGTTCCTTAAGTAAGAATTTGTGAGGAAAATAACCATTTTCTTCTTTTTTTTTTTATAAAAATGATTGTATTTTTTGAGCCATAAGATACACATAGGTTTTGAAGGAGGAATATAGGGAAAAAATGAACACAAATTATGGGGTCATGAAGCACTGTTATGGGTAGAATCTGCTGCTAACACTGTTACGGGGATAAAATCCCCCAATTCTGTACTAATGTCCTCCATACTGGGCCCCTTCCAGGTATATGTGTCTCCCATACTTGTATATAGGTCTTTCATCCTGGTATATATGTTGCCCATCTTTATCCCATCCTGGTATATATGATCCCCATCCTGGTATATATGGATCTTGTCTTAGTATAAATGTCCCTGTAACAGGGTAAAAATGTACATAAGATAAACTTGTATGTTTGATAATGAAGTATTGTATATTTATGTTATAACTTAAACGGCCACTAGTTGTCACTAGAGGGCAGGCACACTGCTAGACAGTAAGGGGTTACATTAGGTTTCCCTGGTAATGTAAACAGAGACAGTTAAAATTTCAGTGTAGATCTGGAGACTGCACAAGCAAGAAGAGCGTGACAGGAAGAAGGCTGCGAGAGAGGGAGAAGGTTGTTGAACTCCTGTGTTCTGGACAAATAGGATTGCCTGTTTTTTTTCATTGGACTCCTACTGCCCCTGACGAGGGGAATTCATCTGAGCAAACCTTTCTCCAGAAAGTGCTTGGATAAGGTCATCTAACAGTGAATAAGAAGCAGTCTGAGGGAGACCGACACCATCTTGGGTGGAAGACTTTTGTGAGTAGCAACTGACCTGAGACCAATCGGGGTACTAATAGTCAGTTAGGGACAGAAAGATAGGAAGAGGACGCATTGAAGGAAGACTATTCTTTGAAAGACTGTTCGCTGACAAGGATCTTTGCTTGCATGCTTATCCGGAGGCATTTGCTCTGACCCGAAATTTATCAGAAGTTAAGCTGTGTTGTGCTGATAATAACAGACTATTCTGCCTTTGCTTCATCACACTGTCTGGGGGCAGTGAGGTACAGAGTATTGCATAGAGGTACATGTACATAAATTCACTTGTTTCTTACTGTATATGGGAAGTTGACCGGGTACCCTGATTGAATTGTAAACATAAGGGGAGGTAGTTGTAAGATTATATCCTTGGAGGGATCACATGCTGTTATCTGTAGTAGTGCACTCGGGTAAGCCCCATTAATAGATAGGGGAGGGTGCGGTATAGCAGGGGGAAGAAAAATATAGTCTAGTTCATCTCTACAGACCAACACTTGAAGTCCACCAAGTTGCATAAATTGTTATTGTTTATTCTGGGCTATTGTGGCCCATAAGTTGTAAGAGAACTGGTTTTGTAAATATTTTTTAGACTTATAAAGAAAACTGTTATTCACCATCTTTGTGTCCCTGGGTTTTCTATAGTGCCATCGTACCTTAATAGTCATAGCGACCGGCATCCGGCGTATTTGGCGTAGTCGGCAGGATACAGTGCTTGCTATGATTAACCCTGAGGAAGTGGGAGACGCAGCAACACCCCTGTTGTACTTCACCCCCTTCCCCTTGGTGACCAGCAGTGAGCGGCTAATAGGATGCTTTGGAACGGGCTCACTGCTAAATGACCTGGCTAAGTTCAAAGGGTATAACTTACTGTTCAGTGATTGGGTGGGCCAGCTGAAGAACGCCATTACCTTGCACACGGTACACCCCAAACTGCAGCCCGAGATCGCACTGAATGCTCTGGAGTGAGATGCCTGCAAGGTTGTTCTGCTGAAACCAGAAAGCCAGGGGAAGACAGTAGATGAAATAATTCAGATCTTGGAAAAAGCTTTTGACCATGTGGCAGCGGCCGAACAACTGCGAGTACAGTTTTTCGCTCAGATCCAGAGGAGCAGAGAGAGTCTGATTCAGTATGGCATTGCATTGGAAGAATTACATCAGGAGATTAAGAACAAGTCGAATGTAACGGTGGGCGCTGAGGCCGAGGTTGATCGCATTTTACATGATCAGTTCATTGAGGGGATCTAAAATGAAATGTTAAGGAGCGAACTACTGTTGAACACAAGGAGTACCCCTGGTGATACCTACGCTGAAATACAGCAAGAGGCAGTGGCGTGGACCCTGGAGGTGAAGTCTGCTCCGAAATGGAGTCACATGCAAACAGTTGACACAAGGGAATTGAGTCAAGACTCTAAGTAAAGCTAGCAGCCTTGCAGAAGACTGTGGAGGGTATGGCGGAACAGATGCAACAAATGCAGGCTCAGGGGACGCCACCAACATACCCAGCACCGATATGCCCCTATACTCCCATGCCTGGACAAATGCCGCCTCCTATGGTGGAAATGCAGTCACTGCATTATACACCATGAGGAACAGCGGCCGGCCCCAGAACAGAGGTAGCAAGAAGCGGGATGAGAGGGCCTATCCAGTGTTGGAGATGAGGAGGGATTGGACATCTGCAACGAGATTGCCGGAGGGGCAGAACAGAAGAAACTGCGACAGCAGTAAAAGGGAAGCCCTCTTTGTAGCTAGGCATACGGTGAGGCAGAACTGAGAATCAATGCCCGAACTCTGCTCAGAAGATCTGATTGTGGAGAGTATAGTTTGCTTGGAAGACGTTTGCGTGTCTGGTAGACACTGGATCAGAGGTGACGACTATGCTGGTGGAATATTTCCAGACGTACTTCAAGGAAGCTGCTAAACCAGAATCAAGGCATTTATTAAGACTGAAAGCGGATAACAATTAAGAGATTCCAGTAGCGGGCATCGCATAGATGAAGGTGCAGCTGTGCGGACAGAAGCTGGAAACCAAGGGAGTGATACTAGTGAAAACGCAGGCAAGGCCAAATCTCCCGGTGGTCCTAGGGATGAACATCCTGAGGAAACTGGATTCTCTTCTGTTCGAGCGTGATGGCCCAGGATACAGGAAAAGAGCAATAACTCATAAGGTCACGCAGAGGGCCCTACAGCAGATGGTCCATTTGTGTGGCATACAGCAGAGTTCAGTGGGAGGAAGAGCAGTGGGAGCGGTGTACATCTCACGTGGCCCCGCTGTCAATATCTCTCCGGATCAAGAGAAGCTGGTGTTGATGCCGGTGGGGACCCATAGGAAGCTGAATGGTTTGGAAGTAATTCTGGAGCCAGTGAGACAGTCTGAAAGCATGGGAGGCTTCATGATCGCCAGGACGCTGGCCACTGTACAAAATGGGAGGGTGCCGGGGAGGTGCCTGAACTTGCAGAGCCATGAGGCGACTTTGGTGGCGGGCTCAAAACTGGCTGATGTGTATGTGTGCGGTGAAGAAGTTCTCCACAAGAATCAGTTTACGTTGAAAGGAAACTGCCAGACTGCTTGGACTCTGTCGATGCGGGCAGCAGAAAAATAGTCACCCACGCCCATGAGGAATGGTAAGAAGAGCATAGAGCTGATGGGGGATGGATATAACCCAGCTAACACCGGAACAGGTGTAACAGCTACAGACTACCCTATGGAATTACCAGTCTGCCTTTTCAAGGAGTGATGAAGATTTTGGCTGCACAAAGGCGGTAGAACACAAGATAGCCACAGGGGACGTGGCCCCAATCCGAGAGAGATATCGCCATATTCCCCCTAATCTTTATCAGGAGGTCAAGAGTTTGTTAGCGCAAATGTTGGATAATGGCGTGATCCGTCAGAGTCCCTGGGCTGCGCTAGTTGTACTGGTTCGGAAGAAGGATGGGTCCATACAGTTTTGTGTTGATTACTGCAAGCTGAATGCGCAGACCGTGCATGAATCATACCCATTGCCAAGGATTGAAGAGTCTCTGTCTGCTCTGGGAAAGACAAAATACTTCACCACATTGGACCTGGCTAATGGCTATTGGCAGGTACCCATGGCAACTAAGGATCGTCAAAAAACAGCTTTCATCCTATCAATGGGACTCTACAAGTTTAATCGAATGCCTTTCGGACTGACTAATGCCCCGGCCACATTTCAGTGACTGATGGAGTACGGTCAAGGCGATTACAACTTTAAATCGGTCTTGATATATCTAGGCAATGTAATTATATTTAGAGATTTGTGTGACCATAATCTGGGGAAGCTCCGGCAAGTGCTACACCAGCTAAAAGACAATAGACTCGAGATCAAATGTGCTACCCCTGCACCGGTCAAACTGCTCTGATCCAGGGTCTGCTGTGACTTGAAGGTCTCCGGACCCAGGGGCTCGGGGCCACTTCAAATGGAAAGGGGGTATTTAGAGGGGATAAGAGTTTGTGATGCCACCCGTGGTTCGCGGTAAGGGGAGTGCTGCCGATGGGAGTATCCGGGGGAGATGGAGTGGCGCAGCCAGATGACGTTTCCCCCCCCACGGGTAGGGGAGGCCCCGGGACTCCGAATGGTGGAGGTGTAGGGCAGCGCAGTGCTAGTTCGAAGCAGGGGAGAACAGCGTACTCACTTATGCAGTGTTAGTAGTAATGCAACCGCAAAGCAGACTCTGACACAAAGGTAAACCAAGTCTCCGGGTGCCGCTGCCTCCCAGGGGGAGCTCGTCCAGGAATCCACTCCCTTTAGTGTTTCTAGTGGTCTTGACCTGCCTCCTTGCACTAATTTTAGGTGTTTTCGTGTGACCCCCTCAGCTTGCAGCTTTTAGGGTCCCGCTCCCCACTATTAGGTAGAGAAGCTGTGCTCTTGATGGCTGACACTTGGGATTTCAGTGGGCTGCATGGGTTGGAAAGCCCTATCCCCTTCGTGGTGTTGGTGCCTTCATACTCTGAGCTCTTGGGGATAGTTCATAGAGATACTATCCTCCACAGGTTAATTATCAGGTTGCGTGAAGCTACTCCCTGATCTAGGATCCAGTGCCCCGCCATGCTCGGTACCAGTTCAGTTACTAGGTACTCAGTTTTCGAGAATGGTCAGCACTGAAGTCAGGCTCCTTTTCTCCAATACTTTGCGACCGGGTCTCCGACTCCTCCGGTCCCAGACCACCGTCTGTGACCTAGCCAAAGTCTCCCAGGGTGCTCCAACTCCCCCTAGCTCCTCACTTTCTGAGGGCTACCACTGTTCTGACTGTCCCTCCCACCAGTCTGTCTGACCCCTAGGCGGGTGGCCCTATTCCAGCTAGACCACCCACTGGTGTGCCTGCCCGGGTGTCTTGTAAGGAGACTAGGGTTTAAATGCTGATTGAAGCAACATCAAAGTTAGGATCCCAGAACCATGGAGGGTGGGTTCTGCACCAGGAAGAAAAGAGGGTGCAGTTCCCTGACTAGTTCGGGGGCCCCCTGACTAGTTCAGGGGCATCACATAAACCCAAGAAGTATTGCTTGTGTGAGACCCAGATTGAATATCTGGGACATGTGGTGTCAGCGGATGGGGTGCGTCCGGCCGAGAGCAAGATACAGGCTTTCCAGGAGTGGCCCACTCCCAGAACTGTGAGAGACGTGCGGGCCATCCTCGGTTTGGCCGGATACTATCGTCAGTTTGTGAAAGACTTCGCTAAGATGTCTGAACCATTGAATGAGTTATTGAGGGGGACATCTCAGGGCCCCAGGAATCAGCCTATCCAATGGACCGATCGAAAACAACAGGCATTCGACCAAATTTGGGCCGCTCTCATACAGGCACCTCTGTTGGCATATGCTCGCTTTGACCGGCTCTTTACTCTGTATACGGACGGAAGTCTGCATGGGCTGAGAGCAGTGTTGGCCCAAGAGCAAGAGGGATGGGAGAGGGTGGTCGCTTATGCCAGCAGATCCCTACGGGACACTGAGCGCAACCCTGATAAATATACTTCGTTCAAACTGGAGATGTTAGCCCTGGTGTGAACCATGACCGAAAAATTTCCTGAGTATCTGTTGAGATCGGAGGTTCTTGTGATTACAGACTATAACCTTGTAGCGCATCTGAAAAACGCCAAACTGAGAGCGTTAGAACAGCGATGGGTAGCGTGAATGTCCAAATTTAATTACCCGATTCGATTCCGATCCAGCAAAGGGAACTCCAATGCGGATGTCCTGCCATGGGTAACGCGAGATACGCCAGAGTGTGAAGTAAACGAAGATCTCGAGGATACCGAACTTCCTAACCTGAGGTGATTACCTGAGTTTGTAGATCGGGCACATTCAAGTGGGGTGGTGACACGAGTAGTCAGATTGGCCCATTCTTGATGAGTCTTCCCCAGCAATCTACAGAACGCGGACCCCTGGCTGTCATGAGAAAAGAGGTGGGTGAATCAGAAAACTTGGCCTGATTTGAAAGCTAGACCTGAGCTGAGCTCGGAGAAGCAAAAGTTACGGCAGTGGGACAGACTGACAATAACAGAGGGATTGTTGTAACACTGGATTTACTTACCGGCTGAATTAGGGTACCGATGGCAGGTAGTAATCCCATCCTTAGCAGCCCTAGACATTGCTCGTGAGGCCAATATCCAAGGTGCTCACCTTGGGCCTGAGAAAACGTATCGATGGTTGCACCGATTTGTATACGCTCACGGCCTGTAAGAAGTTGTAAGGGAGGTGTGTGCTAGATGCCGGCCCTGCGAGTTGAATAAGTCCCCTGAACAAATGGCCCCTGTTTAAACCATCGTGACTTTGCCCCGCTGGAGGTGTTAATGGTAGATTACCTGACGATTGGGTATTCTAGGAGTGGGCACCATTCGTGCCTTGTGATGACTGATCACTTCACAATATTCGCCGTGGTTGTCCCCACCAGAGACCAGACCGCTGAAACCGCAGCAGAAGTGATCTGTAAGTTTGCCGTCCCCGTGCCAGCAGCCGGCACTGCTCGGATCCGGATCTACGGTATAGCTCGAGGGATCCTGACGGACCCGGGGGTCGCACCGACACTCAGACTAAAAGGGGACGTATTTGTACGGGGATGGTAGTAAACTGTGTGTGTGGTGAGATGTGGCACCACCGCTGCTGTTGTGGGACACTCAGGGCGATGGGATGGCAGCTTGTTGTTAACCCCTCCGTGGGTAGGGATGGTGGCCCCATGACCCAGTGACTTGGTGCAGGGGACGGTGATGGCAGGGATCAGTGCACCTGGTCAGACCAAGGAGTCTCAGCTTACTCATGATTAAAGAAGTCAGACAAGTCCATTGGTTAACCAAGGTGATGGTGGCCGGCCCCCGCGGTCGGGTGTATTCTGGTCCCCCACCCGGGCTGGTGGTCCGTATCTCTTCCCTCTGCCCTGTGCTGTAGTGTTGTGGACTTCCCAGTCTGGAACGCGGGAGTCCGCTCCCGGTAATACTGTTGGGAGCCGAGCTCGCTGACCCGTGAGATCTACAGGCTCTGACGGATGCCTTATCCCTCTATGTGGGTGGTTGTCTCTTTTCGGGAGTTAGGTTGGGACAGGACCTATAATCCTGCCCTCAATCGATTTAATTAGCTAAGCCCTTGGTTCCGGTCCTGGCTTCAGGGTCCAAGTACCCCCTCTGTGCACGGTTTCTGGTCGGGTCTCCGTTGTCGGTACCGGCGGGCTACAACCCTGTCCCGGTCCACCTCGGATCTGCCGAGCCATCATCCCGTCTCCTACTAGCTAAGGGCCCACTGTCTGCCACCTAGCTAATGTCTCTGGGCTCCGACCTTGACACCTGTAAGTTCAGCCTCAGGCCAATAGCAGAGGCCTGGACTTCACTCCACTTCACTCAACAACTACTCTCTCTCCTTCAACTTTCCTGCCCCGGGCTCTCCAGACCCCTAGGTGGGCGTTTCCTTCCATCTGGTCCCGCCCACTGGTGTGCCTGTCTTTCCCTGGGGGAAGTGAGTAGGGTTTTCTGATTGGCTGTGTGTAACCTATGTGGGACTACCTGCAGTATCAGGGCATCACATAAGCATTTTATCCTGACCTACGGGTGTCCCCAGTGGCTACATTCAGGTCAAGGGGCCTGCTTCCAGGGTAAACTCGTGACTGAGTTGCTGCAGGTTTATGGCATCACACAATCGCGGACCACACCCTACCATCCGCAAGGGTAGGGGCCTGTTAGCAGTTCAATCATACGCTGCTACAGATGTTGAGGATGCTTGAATAGCAACAGAAGGCGAGGTGGACTGAGTTCATCCTTGAACTTGTGTGGGCCTATAACAATAGAGTCCATAGAACTACCAGGTTTACCCCTTACATGATGATGTTTGGACAGCCTTGGAGGAAGGTCGTGGAACTAAACCTGTCAGTACCTGGGGAACTCGAGTATTGCACAGCCAGTGAATGGGTTCAGAGTCACCAATGGAAGCTGCGGGAAATTCACAGGATAGTGGGGGAACAAGTGCGGGACCATCCCCATCGAGATCGTGTACTGGTGCACGGAGATGAATTCCTAGTGGGCGAAAGGGTACTTGTACGGGTTACTCGACTGGGTGGAAAGTTGGACGACCAGTGGGAGGCTACACCTTACACGGTGGTGGACAGACCATTTACAAGAGGAAGTGTGTACACTGTGGTCCCTGAAGGATGGGTCGGGCCCCGTCGTATGTTGAACCGGAACTGGTTGAAAAGGTGTATCTCTGACACGCCCACATGCCCACCTGTCTCACCTTATCCAACAGTCACGGGTTGGACAAATAACCTTGTGTGCCACTGCTGTGATGACTTCAGCAACGTAGCATCAGACGACCAAGGTCTGGCATTGCAGATTCCGGTAAGTCAAGAGCTACCTCCAAGTGTCGTTGCTTCGACAGACATAAAAATCGCCCACACAAACACGGCAGGTACTGACTTACGAAGGTCTGAAAGGAGTACTGCTGGTATTCCTGTGGTACGGTTGTCTTGCTAAATTCTACTAAAAAGGGGGCTGAAAGCCCGTACTTACGAAGCGCTCACTGATATCCTAATCAGGCACGAATACTAATATTCTTTATAGCAAGATACTATTTATTTTAATAGCACATGAATAGTTAATGGTACATAGGCATTTAGAACTATAGTCATAGAATCTTATACAATAACAGAAATATGCATCAACATTACCGTTTGTTGTAGCAATCCTTTCACATCGGAGGGAACTCGATTTAATGATAAGGGAACAACATGGCATCTTGCATCACAGGAACAGTGCGTACGTACACTTCAATGTCCTGGAAGGTTTCCCCTTAACATTAAGCGAGTCCGGTGTATTTTTATAGGAAAATTTGTAGGTTGTGTTTAAATGGTCACCAGCATGTGACAGCTGAGTCATGTTCATGTAACTTGACCACAAACTGCTGTGGGCACCAGCAGCTTCCTGCACATTTCCTGCACATCCTGCCAGTTGACAACTGGCCGACCACAGTTTGACCATAGTGTTAGTGAAATATTGCAATGAGCCGTAAATTTCATATGCAAGCTTCCTTAAACCTGTCTTTAAGCCAACCACAAGTTTCCGGTAAGTGGAACTGTAAATGTGACTTCCTCATTATCTTAAAACTGCTTCAAAACCTGGTTGACATGTATTCCTTGGTCATCATTAGTGAAATATTATCCAAAGGACATCTCTTTGATACTGAATTATTGCTAGGTCAAATAATATCTGGGATCACTCCTATCTTTTGATTATGTTTCCTATCTAATCACACATTCTTTCAGTCATATCACATTGGTATCACAATCGGTCCTTGATCCCAGGGATTATTTTACATCATCAGTATTCCACTAGAAGAAGATCACTCGGAATATACCATACCATGACCAAGAAATATTGTTTGCCACAAATTTTGTTTTCTTGGTTTGTTTAGATAAACGTTGAATCACAAATATAATCACTTTCACTACTTTTGTACAGTATATTAAAACTAAAAGCAATATTATCTGAAAAGCTCCCTTGAATATCATGTGTTTTGGCATTTGCTCGATATTCAAAGGAATCATTACACATTACATTTCCCGATATGTTACTACAAGTTTCACTAGTCCCATTTATGAACATATTGGCATAAGGCCATAACATATCATGAATTGTCTTTTCCACTAAGCTGGGTTTAAAGGCATCTACAGTATTTATAGCTGTCCCAAAACTTATTTTTATATTCCCCATAGGGATGAATCCCAGGTTAGTCAGTCCAGTCTTATATCTTAGTACCCAAATTCCTCCCTTAAAAGCCAGATATTGCAAATTGGTGACTGTTGCATTCAAATTGCCTTGCCACCATGGAAGATTGATCCATCCCACTATGGAAATGGGTACTGTAGTATTCTATAGACGAACACTTCGAGTGTCTTTATCAGCAAGATGATCAGAACAACTTTTCTACTTTAAGATTTCCTCCATCGATACCGGGACATCCAGATAAGGGATACTGGTGGCTGTAACCGAAGAATGTGTACAGATCCAGCAATCTGTGTGTTGAAAATGTGATGGTGCATCAGAAATTCATTCGCCACAGGTTCCTCCTGATGTAGACTTGTCCATCCAACGACCAGAGAGGCAAACATCAAACACAGGAATTTCTCCATCTCATCACTATCGAGCTCTTCCCAGTAACCGATACCATGGATTCCGCTTATTTACAACACCATCTGCAAATAAAGATACACTATTATTCTCGTAAATAACATTTTTCTTGTGGGACATATTCCCACTTCTCCACTCCTGGTCTCATTATCAGGAGAGTACGATCTTTTCCGACCGCTATTACCTCTGTCTCTGAGGGCGGTCCTTGGAGGTTTTGAATCCTTATTTTTGCTCCTACATTTTTAATATTAGAGGATCCAAAACATTTAGTACCCCGTATTGTTAATTCTGCCGGGGCAGTTCCTTCTCTTATCTCAGACAAGTTTATTGGAATTATCAACACCTGAGCCACCTTCTGGTGTTTCATCAAGATCAAAGGTTAATTTCCAAAATTTAGCATCAGTACCTTGATTTCTCCCTGATAATCTGCCTCTATTACCCCTCCCACCACTATGGCTCCTTTTAACGCTAAACTAGAACGAGTGGCTATTTGACCATAATGATCCTTTGGTATCTGGCAACCCAATCCTGTTGAAATTGGTTTTACCTTACCTGGGGGTACCACGACAGTTTCCAATGTACTGAGGTCTAAACCTGCTGAATAAGGTGTCGCTCTTTCTGGTGTGCCCAAACAGCTGTACCTTGTCTTGTCAACTGTTGGACTGACTTGTCTGATGGTCGCTGCTTTATCTGCTTCTGAATTAAACAAACATTCAAGTGAGTTAGTAGGGACATGAGCATCAACATGAAATACAGTGGTCTTGGTAGATTGAATAATCCCTTCAATGTTTTGCCACACTTCCCTGACCATCTCAAACGCATTTTGCTGTTCCTCTCCCCAGTGGAACTCATATTTTTTCCTCATTACTTTGTACAAATGAGCCAACATTTGTCCCAAATGAGGGATATGTTGTCTCCAAAAATCAAACAATCCAATATAAGACTGAGTCTCCTGTTTGGATTTAGGGACCGGAAAATTAATAATTTTCTGTCTGGCATTGGGCAAGATCTCTCTGTGCCCCTTGTTCCACTGAATCCCTAGAAATGTTACCACCTGAGACGGTCCTTGAACCTTGGCATCATTGATTTCCCATCCTTTACTCCACATATGAGCAACCAGTTTTGTCAATTGATCTTTCACACTTTGCTCATCTTGTCCTTGTATCATTATATCATCGATATAATGTGAAATCTGCATTTCCTTATGACAAGACATAACCCCAAAGGAGAATTTTCCTTTGGTTAGATTAAGAGTCATCCATTTTAGGACATCAATTCCCAAAATATATTCTGGTATAGGAACTACCAGCACCGTATACTGCTTGATACCGTAGGTAATTTACCTATCTTCAAAGCTACCTGTGTCTGAACCCCGGTGATCACTTGACCACCTAGTCCAGCAATTTTTACTCGAAGTCCTTTTATTTTTTCTGGGTTTCCATGAATTAAAGTAGCCTCCGCCCCCGTGTCAATCAAAGCTGGGACTCTTTGAACATTTCCCCGTTTCCAATGTATGCTAAGATTGACGTAGGGACGTTCGTCCCTTTTTATCAATAGGGGGGCTTGGCTGGCTACCTATGGTAAATCACTTCCTTCTGAACTTTCATTTACACAGACTTCAGTCTGTGTATTAGCCCTTCCTTCCATGACCTTTGTGGCCACGGCTGCAGCCAATTCTTCCCATGGATAAACTGACTGAAAATCTTCCCAAGACACATTCTTTGGGGGTTTTTCCCCTTTTCCCTCTGATTTCTTTACCTTGGGGGTTTTTGAACCCCCTTCCACATTTATAGTGGTCACTTTCTTTGTGGATAGAACTTTCTGTTTGTACAACTTCCATAATTCTCCTGTCTCCTTTCCATCAATCCTTTCCTTATTGATCCCGGCTTTAAGCAAAGCCTGGAACATGTCTTTGCGAGACACTCGTGGGGCCTCCCCTACTAATTTCTCTTTCCAATCAGGATTGTTTGGCTTACTGTTACCAACATGGCCTCCAGGGGATGGTTTATCCCACTGTCCCATATCCTGTAACTCCCTCATCCTCCCTAGAACTACACCGATTGATTCTCCAGTCAGCGCTACAGTTAAGGTTAAAATAACTGTTTTGTATGCTGGAGGAGCATGTTTAACCAGCCTATTTCTTATGCTGGCTTTCAATGGGTACTGGAGATAATCATCATCCATTCCCAAAAGAGGAAGAGCATTCCTCATTGCTTCTTCCTTCAGTCTTTCCATACCATCTTTTAAGGTATACCAAGGTTTACCATTGATAGGAAAGTCTGCTTCTGATGGGTATTTGTCCAGAAAAGCATGGGCTAGGATCATGATTAAGTTTTGAGTACCATGCTCATTATGATCAACAAAATAGTTTTTTATTGATCTCTGAATTACTGGGTCCCGAGACATGGTGACAAATTTTGCCACGTCTCCGGCGTCAAAGTGCACTCCACCTCCTCCGAGATCGTGCACCCTGACCAACCAGGGAATTTCTCCTTCTCCTGGTTTTTGTCTAAACTGTGTTAAAATGCTATCAACTTCTCCTTGAGAGTAATCTTCAATGGTTACTCGATTTTTTACATGAGGAATCGTTCTCTCATTTATGATGGCATTACCATCTTCGTCATATTGCAGATTCCCCTGACCATCCCGGACATGTTCCCGGATGATCTCATTCTCTGTCCTCTCTAGGCGCCTCCTTACGGGATTAGCCTGAATCTTCCCTTTATGGTAATCCTCCTCATCAGATGATGAAGATGAATCCCACACATCCCCATCCCAAGTATCGGGATCCCAGTTTATAGAAGCTGAGACGATACTTTTATGTACTTTGGTTTTATTTACCTTTCCTCTTCTTTTCTTGTACTTATTTTGAGCAATTTGGATTTTTATGGCAGCTTTTTCTGCCACATTCTGATAATGTTCCAATTTATCCTTCAACAGTCTGGTATTATATTCCATAACTGTTTTCAGGCCACCTAATTCTATCATCTTTTGTTCCATCTGGGAACTTTTCTTCTGCATCTTTAGATTACGCTCATGCATTACACTATATGCACTTGCCAAAATCCAGATGTGCCGTGCTAAAGACACTACATCACCTGCTTTCACAGGGGCACCACTGAGTACATTCAGAACATCAGTAGCTTCACTACCCTTAAGCTTATCCTGCCATTGTTTTCGCCGTGCTAAAGACACTACATCACCTGCTTTCACAGGGACACTACCGAATACATTCACAACATCAGTAGCTTCACTACCCTTAAGCTTATCCTGCCATTGTTTGTGCTGTGCTAAAGACACTACATCACCTGCTTTCACAGGGACACTACCGAATACATTCACAACATCAGTAGCTTCACTACCCTTAAGCTTATCCTGCCATTGTTTGCGTCGTGCTAAAGACACTACATCACCTGCTTTCACAGGGGCACCACTGAGTACATTCACAACATCAGTAGCTTCACTACCCATAAGCTTGTCCTGCCATTGTTCTACCAATCCACAAGACACTACATCACCTGTTTTCACAGGGGCACTACTGAGTACATTCACAACATCAGTAGGTACACAACCCTTATGCTTATTCTGCCATTGTTCTGCCAATCCACAATTGACCAATTCATGTGCTATAAGATTGTAGGGAGCCTCAATCCAGGTGGGGATCTCCACAACAACCTCCTTAACATTATCCTTACGTTTTCTGAACATTTTGACACTATGCAAAAAGATTGAAAAAATATATCTGGAAATTTGCCAAATATATGTTTTTAATTTCTAAATTACAAAAATTAGTTTAATTACTTCTTATAGAAGTAATCCTGCCGACTACGCCAATTTATGTCTTGCTAAATTCTACTAAAAAGGGGGCTGAAAGCCCGTACTTACGAAGCGCTCACTGATATCCTAATCAGGCACGAATACTAATATTCTTTATAGCAAGATACTATTTATTTTAATAGCACATGAATAGTTAATGGTACATAGGCATTTAGAACTATAGTCATAGAATCTTATACAATAACAGAAATATGCATCAACATTACCGTTTGTTGTAGCAATCCTTTCACATCGGAGGGAACTCGATTTAATGATAAGGGAACAACATGGCATCTTGCATCACAGGAACAGTGCGTACGTACACTTCAATGTCCTGGAAGGTTTCCCCTTAACATTAAGCGAGTCCGGTGTATTTTTATAGGAAAATTTGTAGGTTGTGTTTAAATGGTCACCAGCATGTGACAGCTGAGTCATGTTCATGTAACTTGACCACAAACTGCTGTGGGCACCAGCAGCTTCCTGCACATTTCCTGCACATCCTGCCAGTTGACAACTGGCCGACCACAGTTTGACCATAGTGTTAGTGAAATATTGCAATGAGCCGTAAATTTCATATGCAAGCTTCCTTAAACCTGTCTTTAAGCCAACCACAAGTTTCCGGTAAGTGGAACTGAAAATGTGACTTCCTCATTATCTTAAAACTGCTTCAAAACCTGGTTGACATGTATTCCTTGGTCATCATTAGTGAAATATTATCCAAAGGACATCTCTTTGATACTGAATTATTGCTAGGTCAAATAATATCTGGGATCACTCCTATCTTTTGATTATGTTTCCTATCTAATCACACATTCTTTCAGTCATATCACATTGGTATCACAACGGTACAACCCTGCAGAATATGTACTGCATGTAAGATGTAGAAATTGATTTTTCGGGACACCAAATCTTAAGTGGGATGGAGTGTAACGGTGAAAATGTACATAAGATAAACTTGTATGTTTGTTAATAAAGTATTGTGTGTGTGTGTGTGTGTATGTGTGTGTATATATATATATATATATATATATATATATATATATATATATATATATATATATATATATATATATATAAAGGGCGGACTGGCCCACCAGGAGGTCAGGAGAACCCCCAGTGGGCCCCTGCTGTTGATGGCCACGCCCCCTAGGCCCCGCCCTTCTACCCCCCCCCCCCCCCCCCGAGCCCCTATGGATATGTGAGAGAGGCCCCCCCGGCCGGTAATTTCACTAATCATATCGGCACATTGAATGGGATTGTCACTAATCATATCGGCAATCTGCAGCGGCAAGTAGGGTGAGCGATCTCCCTGCTGTCACTGTCAGTGCCTCTTTGGCTCATCTGCGCAGCGACACTGCAGGAGGAGGCAGTCTCAGAGTGATGACTGCTTCCTTCCTGTGCAGGTGCTGGCAGCATCGCACTGCGGAGGACGGACCCGGCGTCGCCCCAGGCCAGGCTGCAGGAGCAGCAGCACAGGAGTATAGAAGGCGGGGGGCGAGCAGGGGCCCCGGGGGGGTGCGAGGGCCCAGGGGAGCGAGCAGGGGCCCAGAGGGGGGAATGCGGGGCCTGGGGGTGTGCGCGAGGGCCCAAGGGAGCGAGCAGTGGCCCCGGGGGGGGGGTGCGGGGACCTGGGGGGGTGTGCGGGGGCCCAGGGGAGCGAGCAAGGGCCCCGGGGGGGCTCTTTACCTTACCAGTCACCTGCCTGGGGCCAGCTCCAGCCGCCTCCACTATCCCATCTGTCCTGCGGCTGGGGGCCTGTAGTGCAGATGCCCCCCCCCAGTATGGTGCCCTCAGGCAGCTCCCATGCCACAGGGCATCACAGGCCTGAGTGGGCCCCGCCACCCAGGCTTTCCATCGTAAACTTCAGTGATCGTACAGAACTTGTACGATCACTATCACTGACGTTTTTGCAGTTGCAGGACCTTTAGTGACATCACATGTGTCATGTGACTCACCAAAGGTCCTAGCGGTGCACTGCGGGAGTCCCCAGGCCTGCACCGACATCGCCGGCATTTAGATGTATGCGCGTCTTTCAGGCGCGCAATACATTTTTTTTTTTTAAATCAGATACTTTTTTATTAAAACAGAGTACATACAACAGAATAACAAATCGGCATCCAAATTAAATTTATCACATCTATTACCCCTTTAACTCCCCCTCCCGCACCCGGCAGCAACCCTTCTCCCCGATACTACATCCCATATAGTACACACTTATAATACCCTCCAACTGTAGTATAGCAACCATCCCGTTGTGCAGGAGGAACAACTAGTAACACAAATAAAACAAAACACACACATCATCAGAGGTCTCGGACGGCTATCCCCGTCCCATATCAGTTTACTGGTCCATCACTCGTCCTATCCGCATTGCAGCCAAGGAGACCATAGCTTCTCAAACATTTTAACATTCCCCCTTCTTTCATACACTCCCCGTTCCAGCTGAAGAATACATTTCACCCTTTTAATGTACTCTCCCCTGGTCGGGGGGTCTTTTTTAATCCAGGACCTGGCGATTAGCTTTCTTGCCGCATACAGCAGCCTAGCAATGACAATTTTCATAGTATTTTCCACCCCAAGCTCCTCAACA
This sequence comes from Anomaloglossus baeobatrachus, assembly GCF_048569485.1. Classification (NCBI taxonomy): domain Eukaryota; kingdom Metazoa; phylum Chordata; class Amphibia; order Anura; family Aromobatidae; genus Anomaloglossus; species Anomaloglossus baeobatrachus. Next base: position 95,350 of record NW_027441808.1, read on the forward strand.
TATCCCAATAGGCATATCACTGGTTCCCTGGGGAGGATACACCCATATGTTCTTCCTATCTTGTGGATAACCTTAGTCCAAAAGGAGACCAGTCTCGGACAAGACCACATCATGTGAAAAATACCCGCGTCAGATCCCTGACACCTTGGACACTCCGAATTCCTTTTCAACCCCATTTTAAACATCAGTAAGGGAGACCTATATACCCGGTGAATCACGTATAGGTGAGACAGTCTGGCCAGTTCGCTCATGGAAAGTTTAGGGACATACTCCAGGATACTCTCCCACACCTCCTCCGTTATCGGCCCAACTTCCTCCTCCCATTTAGATTTAGTTTTAATTGGGTAGTCTAAAAGAAAGGTATGTAGTATATCTTTATATGTGCCAGAAATTATCCCTTTAGTGCTTCCTCCGCCCTTACACACATACTCCAGTACCAGGTCAGTCTGTATGGCCACACTTCGTTTAGCCGCTTGGGCTGCAATCGCATGTTTTAATTGTCTGTAGTGGAACCAGCCGGACGCCGGTAACTGAAACTCACTCTGTAACTGCGGGAACGATTTCAGAATTCCTCCGTCCAGTATCTGATGCATGTATATTACACCCTTGCGTCTCCACTCCTCAATATTCCCCATTTTCTGAATCTCCGGGAGATTACTGTTATCCCAGATAGGTGTAAACTTAGTTAACCGGGTCACCCTTCTCACCCTTTTCAGCCTATCCCAGGTCTTATTTATAAGTGCCATTGTAGGAGATGTTCTACCCAGGAGCCCCACCGCACCATCCTCTAGTCCGATTACCAATGGACTTCTACCCACTATGTATTCCAGTACTTCTTTAATGCCCCCATCTTTCTCTCGATCAGACCAACCCCTGAGGTGTTGACATTGCGCCGCTATATAATACAATTCCGGATTTGGGATTGCTAGACCCCCCTCATCCTTCGGCCTTTGTAAAGTCTCTAATCGCACCCTAGGCTGCTTTTTACCCCACACCAGGTCCCTAAACAGCGAGTTTATCCCTTTAAATCTTTTCCTTGAAACACAAACAGGGGCATTGTGCAGTATGTATAGGAGTTTAGGCATTACTACCATCTTTAGCAAATTAACCCTTCCAACAACTGACAAATGTAGCTTGTTCCAGGCATCCACCTTGGCTCTCAATTTTTTAAGGAGAGGCCATAAGTTCACCTGTATGTATTTTTCTACTGGCAGAGATATCTGGATACCTAGATATTTAAATTCGTCCACATTCTTCAATTTGTTAGCCCCAATATCATCATTTGTCCAGGCTACTTCCCCATCCACTTTAAAGAGGCTTGATTTAGACCAATTAATGGTCAGTCCCGAAACTTCTCCAAATTTCTCTATTATCTGCATGCCATGATCCAATGAGGCTGATGGATCCCCCAAGAAAAGTAATAAATCGTCAGCATAAAGAGCTATTTTCTCCTCTAAATGCCCATACTTAAATCCATGGATCTCCTTTGATTTCCTAATGGCCGCCGCCAGAGGCTCTATTGCAATAGCAAATAGGAGCGGCGATAGTGGGCAGCCCTGTCTCGTTCCCCGGTGCAACTCAAACGCTGAGGAGGTCATACCGTTAACTCTAACTTTAGCAGTAGGCCTATTATACAACAGCTGCACCCACTTTACAAACCGTGGGCCAAAACCCATATGCTGCAACACTTTCCACAGATACCCCCACTCAACACTATCGAACGCTTTCTGGGCATCTAGCGAAGCGATCACCCTCCGGCCAGGGTTGTCAGGCGGCAACTGTAGATTAAGATATAATCTCCTGATATTAGCAGCTGTCGACCTATTGGCCATGAACCCTGATTGGTCCATATGTATTAGGTTAGATATAACTCCAGTCAGCCGGTTTGACAACACCTTAGCCAGAAGCTTCACGTCCGCTGTTAATAACGAGATGGGTCTATATGAGTCTGTAAGCCTCGGATTTTTATCCTCCTTAGGAATTACTACTATTATTGCTTCTCTCATAGATTCAGGCAATACACCTTCCCCCTCCGCCACCTCAAAGACTTTCAATAGTTTGGGTAATAGGATTTCTTCTAACTGTTTATAAATTTCAACTGGTAGCCCGTCTGCTCCCGGTGCCTTGTCATTGCTCATGCCATGCAGAGCGCCCTCCAGTTCATCAATAGTAATAGGTGACTCCAGTTTATCTCTATCCACCACAGAGAACACCGGAAGCTCACCTCGCTCAAGAAATGAGTCCACCTCTTCCACCCTCATCTCTCCAATAGAAGAATATAGTGTGCGATAGAAATCTTTAAAGACCCCAAGGATCTCCTCAACCTCAGTGACCTGTGTCCCCTCCACCGTGTCCATACCATGCACAAATGAGCTACTCCTTTGAGCTGCAGCTATGACCGATAATAGATGACCAACTTTTTCCCCCTCCTCATAAAAATGCAATTTTTGGAATGCCTGCTTCCTTACCGCCTTCTCCAAAAGCATCTTATTAACCTGTTCATGCGCCTGCCTAAGATTTTGCTTCGCGTCCGTAGTAGTACTCCGGATTGCTTCCAGCTCTGCCTTATCTAAGGCCTCCAGGCTATCTTTCTCATCCTGCCTCGTCTGTGTTTTACGTCTACAGATATCCCTGAACAGGAGCCCCCTGAGGTATGCCTTCATCGCATCCCATACCACAGCGGACCAGTGCTACCCTCGTTGTGGATAAAGAAATCCCCAAGATCCCGTTCTATATTCCCCATATTAATATGACGGATCCACGCTGGATGAAGCTTCCACTCTCCCCTCCTTCCCCCTGTCAGGGTCCCCCGTCGTATGGACACTAGAATTGGGCTATGATCTGAAATCACTCTTGTCAGATATTGCACGTCGCCTATCATTGCATCCATCAGATCACTAGCTAGAGCCATGTCAATGCGGGACAGAGTGTTATGCGAAGCCGAATAACAAGAGAAGCAGGATACCCTCCCATTCCTCACTCGCCAGGCATCCATCATTCCAAGTTCCCCAATAAGAGTGCCAAACGAAGTCATAGAACTATCCTGAATACCTGGAGGTCTACTACTCCTATCCCAGTACAGGTCTATCACATTATTGAAGTCCCCCACCAGTAAAAAAGGGATTACTCCCCCCTTCTCAGAGAACTCCCTTATCTCCCTTAGTTTGGTGCACTTATATGGAGGTGGTATATATATTGCAGCTATACACATGAGTCTGCCAAATATTTTACACTTGACGGCCACACACTGTCCCTCTTTATCCACATACACTTCTATCTCTTCATATTGCACAGAGTTATGGATCAGCAGTGATACACCCCTTGCATAGTTGGAAAAGGTGGAATGATAGGCCTTCTGCACCCATCTCCTATTTAAAACATGTGTTGTCTCCTTTGTGAGATGCGTTTCTAGTAGACATATTACTGACGGGTTCTGGTCTTGAACATATTTAATTAATGCCGCTCTCCTAGACCTATCTGATAACCCTCTAATATTCCAACTCAACACCTTAATTCTATCCCCCATTATCCCACCCAGTAAAACCATCAAACCTTGTAGTATCTCCCCATGCTGCCTCCACCCTACCCCTTTCCCCCCTCCCCACCTGCTCCCCTCCCCTCCTGCTCCCTACCACTTCATGTTTTTGAGTACTCCCGTGAAGCATCGGGTTTTCCAAACCTGGTCCATAATCCCTACTAAATTCCCCCCTACCTCCCTCGCCTTCCCCTCTTAGACACATTTTAAAACTCGTCCCTTTTCCAACAATTCTCCACTCCCACCCTGTCTATGTATAATCATATTCCACTCAAACAATATAACAGTAAAATGGCGAACAGTAATTAAACTGGAATCTCAAATTGTAAATACCACCACCGCGCCTAATTAGGCAATCCCCATGTCCTGCGAAGCTCACATCAAACCCTTCGCATTCCCCCTGCATACTACCTCAATCCCAAAGGGAAGGAGGAAAAAAAAAAAGAAAAAATAAGAAGGGTCCCCTGTAAGCTCCTAAGGATGTTGTAGAGCCTCAGCCGGCCTTCTCCAACACACTGCAGATTCAGACAGTCAGCTCATTCCTTCAAACGGATCCGCTTTTCGTTTGCGTCCAACCACTGCATGGCTTCCTCCGGAGTTGTAAAAAAGTGCACCCGCTCCAACGCCATCACTCTTAGCTTTGCCGGGAACATCATTGAGTATTGTACCCCCATCTCTCGCAGGCGCCTCTTTACTCCTGTAAAAGTCATACGTAGCTTTTGAACAGAAATGGAGTAGTCCGGGTATATGGAAATTCTCTGGCCGTCAATCATAAGATCCTCCATGTCTCTTGCCTTTCGCAGTATAGTGTCCCTGTCTCTGTAGTTGAGGAGCTTGGCTAGCATAGTGCGAGGGCCCCTGCCTGCTGGTTGTGGCTGCATCGGGACTCTGTGTGCACGTTCCACAGCATAGAGCTTGGATAAGACATTAGCACCCATTTTCCCCCTGAGCCAGTCTTCTACATATTCAGTGGGGTTTCTTCCTTCCGCTTTCTCAGGGATGCCGACAATTCGGATGTTATTTCTTCTAGAGCGGTTCTCTAAATCATCATTTTTTGCCATGATTTCAGCTATCTGCTGTGCAAATGTTTTTTCAGACTTTTGTAGTTTTGTAATATGATCCTCTGTTATCCCCACTCTCTCCTCTACAGCCGCTGTTCTCAGATCGGCTTTCTTGAAGTCTTTCTTAATGTCAGCAACCTCTGCCTGTAATCCCTTAACTTGCTTTGTCAGGGTAGTCAGAGCTTCTTTACAAAAAGACACCACTGCAAAAATGTCCTTTAAAGTGGGGTTTTCTGTAGCCTCCTCTGCGCTATGTGCTTTCTCCACTTCTCCTGTCTTATCTTGCTGCTTTTCACCATCCCCCATATCATCAGAGCTGGCATTGTCTTCTCCCTCCTCTCCTATCTCACCTCTGTTATCTATATGCTGAAGTGATTTCTCTGGAGTCCAGGCAAATTTCTCCAGCCTTGCAGTGATCTGCATCCTCTCCTGACAGGCTGCATTAACTTTCTCAGCTTCCTGCCTTATCATGGCACCATCTTGAGAGCTGGGGACTTTCCCGCCTCCATTATCTTTTTGCCTGCGACGGACCATGGCACTCTGCATCCACCAGACTCACCCCAGACAAGTCCTCACCACCTTATCTTCCTGACAGCCGGCTGAGGCAGTGATAACAGCGGTATTCAGGGATTTATCAAGGGTGTTTGCAGGAGAGCTCCACAAACATGTCTCTTCACATTGCCGTCCAGGCCACGCCCCCAGGGAGCCAGTAATTAAACATCTACTGGGGAAGGGATTTCTCCTAGACCATCATGAAGTTTATCTTTTTAAGACCAAAGCAAGTGGCCTTCATACACTGACCCTAATATACAACGTATGGCGTAATTGTAAAGCGTTACTGGGTGTAAAGGAATGTTCCGGATATACTCCTATATGGAATAACCCAAGGCTGGGTAAACTAAAGCAATTGGAGGGGTTTGGAGAATGGAGGAGGGTGGGCTTGAGATGGGTGTATCAGCTTTTTTCAGATGGACAGTTCTGCTCATTTGAACAGCTGAAGCAGGACTATGGTCTGCCGAATACTGATTTTTTTCACGTACTTAAAATTGAGACAAGCAATAGAAATTCAGGGGCATACATAGCTTTGTCTGTTTCACACACTGGGATCTTGGAAAGTGTATTACAATCTACTGCTACAATGGGAATCTTCTCCTTATTGTATAATTCATTGCTGAGGGGCATCTTTGGGGACCCCATGGGTAGCACAAAGATAGGGTGGGAGAGAGAATGGGAAAGTATTCTAGAGTCCATTAAAGCACTTTCCATTAATACAACCCAGAGAAGGTCACAATTATTTCTGCAGAACCCCAAAAGCGTTATTTAAAATGAAACTTAGAGCTGATGATAAATGCCCAATGTGCAGGAGGGAGGGCGCAGATTTGCTTCATATGTTCTGGTCGTGTTCCTATTTAACTGATCTCTGGGAAAAGATAGGCAACTTGATAGAAAGAGTAGTCAATGTCTATATGCGCTTGAGCCCGAAATTGGGTATCTTGGGAGTAGTAGGCGAGGAGGTCGGCCCTGCTGCTACACAACTCGCAATATCCAAAACCCTGTATCAGACCTGGAAAATGATTGCTACATACTGGTTGGCTGCTAGCTCACCTGGGATGTCTGAGATAATTGCCAGCCTAAATAATACCATTTTAACCCCTTCAGACCGGCCAATTTTTGCGCTTTCCGTGTTTTGTTTTTTTTTGCTCCCCTTCTTCCGAGAGCTGTAACTTTTTATTTTTCAGTCAATATTGAAACAATGAGTATTACCATGTACTGGAAAACAGCCAAAAAATTCCAAATGCCGAAAAATTGCAAAAAAAGTGCGATTGCACAATAGTTTTTGAGATATTTTATTCACTGTATTCACTATATGGTAAAACTGATGTGTGGGTGTAATGCCTCATGCCGGGGCGAATTCGTAGACATCAAACATGTAGTGGTTTACTTTTATCTAAGGGGTTAAAAAAATCTGAAGTTTGTCCAAAAAAGTGGCGCATGTTTTGCATCATTTTCCGCGACCCGTAGCTTTATAATCTTTTGGAATCTATGGCTCAGTAACGGTTTATTTTTTGTGTCTCGATCTGGCGTTTTTAATGGTACCATCTTTGCGCAGATGCTACATTTTGATCGCCTATTATTGCATTTTGCGCAAAACTTACGGCGACTAAAAAAACGTAATCTTGGCCTTTGCAATTTCTTTGCCGCTACGCTGTTTATCGATCAGATTAATTGATTTTATACTTTGATAGAGCGGGCATTTCTGAATGCAGCGATACCAAATGTGTGTATATTTTTCATTTTTTTAACCTTTTAATTTTTAATAGGGTGAAAGGGGGGTGATTTGAACTTCTTTTTTTTTTTAATTTTTCAAAACTTTTTTTTTTTATTTTACTAGTCCTCCTAGGGGACTATAAGGATCAGCAGTCTGATCACCATTCTTTTCTCCCTATCAGAGCAGCATCGCTCAGATCTGGAGAAATTCTCATCTCTTGTAACATGCAGTACTCGGCTAACTGGTTACAGGACCTCAGTCATATGAGCTACAGGAGTCATCACATGATGCTGGGCTATTATGACAACCATCGGATCCACGTGATCACGTTACGTGAGTTCTGGTGGCGGCCTGTGAGTAAAGTTTTTCGACGACCGCGATTTAAATGGCGCTATCACATTTTGACAGCACCAATTAAAGGGGTTAACAGGCAAGGGCAGATCACGGATCTACTCGTGCATGCCAGGCACACATGTCAGCTGTACAAATCAGCTGAGATGTGCTCTGATCTCCGCTGGCTGCCAACACTATGACTGCTAGGATGTAATTGTAGTGCCCGCAGTCGTTAAGGGGTTAATGGAGAAAATATATATCAAAAGAGGCGCCATTCCAAAGTTCGGTAAACAATGGTGTGAGTGTATTCGAATTCCTTCTGCAGTTTCTGATGAGCTGCCAGCGATTATCTCTTTAATTGTTTGCTTTTATGATCTTGTATTTGATGTGACTTCTATTGCAAATATTAGGGCTACAGCCACATCACATATGTTATACAGAAGAATAGCGCTGTCTCCATAGCTCTTTATACAGTGACTTATAGATGAGACAAGCTCCTCATATTTCGGCAGTTTCTATGTTACTCAGACGCTTTTTACATGAATAAGATCAGTGAGTCTCATTATACCGAGTAGAGAAGTTCCAGGGACAAAGACCCCGTCTCGTATTGACACGCTGGAAGGCCGAAGTCTCCAGCCCCGGGGCCCAGATTCTCTCATTTTTGGCTCCAGCGTTTCTTTAGAATAAATCCCCTTCTCATACCTTCCTGTAGTGATGACTTTGTTAATCACGTTTTGTCGGAGTCGTCTGAATCCATCTAAATGTTATCAATTTATGTGTAAGAAACAATAATCGTCCTACCGCAGTTTTCCCGCGTGTGTCCAGTGTCAGTTCTTCTATATTCCCTTATATAAAACCTTGGTGTCTCCGACCAAACCTGCTGATTATGATCTTACTCTCGTAATAACTTTACTCCAAAAAAGTATTTATAGTCCACAGCCTGTGTATAAGATAAGCAGCTTTTGTAAAGCATTTCCTTTGTATTTTAGGTAAAAAATAATTAAATATATAATATAAACACACACACGTGGTCAAAATTATTGGTACCCATCGTTTAATGAAAGAAAAACCCACAATGGTCACAAAAATAACTTGAATCTGACAAAAGTAATAATAAATAAAAAATCTATGAAAATGAACAAATGACAGTCAGACATTGCTGCTTTTCTGCTTCCACAGACTTATAAATAAATAAATAAATAAAACTCATGAAATTGGCCTGGACAGAAATGATGGCACCCTTTCCTCCTTAACTTGATATTTGGTTGTACAACCTTTTGAGGCAATCACTGCAGTCAAACGATTCCTGTAACTGTCAATGAGACTTTTGTGCCTCTCGACAGGTATTTTGGCCACTCCTCAAGAGAAAACTGCTCCAGTTGTCTCGTGTTTGAAGGCCGCCTTTTCCAAACGGCATGTTCCAGCTCTTTCCAAAGATGCTCAATAGGATTTAAGTCAGGGCTCATAGAAGGCCACTTCAGAATAGTCCAATGTTTTACTCTTAGCCATTCTTGGATGGCTTTAACTGTGTGTTTCGGGTCATTATCCTGTTGCAAGACCCATGACCTGCAACTGAGACCAAGCTTTCTGACACTGGGCAGCACATTTCTCTCTAGAATCCCTTGAAAGTCTTGAGATTTCATTGAACCCTCCACAGATTCAAGACACCCTGTGCCAGATGCAGCAAAGCAGCCCCAGAACATAACTGAGCCTCCTCCATGTTTCAAAGTAGGGACAGTGTTGTTTTTCTTGATATGCTTAATTTTACCGTCTGTGAACATAGAGCTGATGTGTCTTGCCAAAAAGTTCCATTTTTGTCTCACATTCTTCCAGAAGCTTTGTGGTTTGTCAACATGTAGTTTGGCAAATTCCAGTGTGGCTTTTTTATGATTTTTTTTTTTCAACAATGGTGTCTTCCTTGGTCATCTACCATGAGGTCCACTTTGGCTCAAATAACAACGGATGGTGCGATCTCACACTGATGTTCCTTGAGCTTGAAGTTCACCCTCATTCTCTTTAGAAGTTTTTCTGGCTTCTTTTGTTACCATTTGTATTATTCGTCTCTTAGATTTGTCATCAATTTTCCTCCTGCGGCCACGTCGAGGGAGGTCGGCTGCAGTCCCATGGATCTTAAATTTATTAATAATATGTGCAACTGTAGTCACAGGAGCATCAAGCTGCTTGGAGTTGGTCTTATACCTTTACCTTTAACATGCTTGTCTATAATTTTCTTTCTAATCTCCTGAGACAACTTTTTCCTTTGTTTCCTCTGGTCCATGTTGAGTGTGGTACACACCATGTCATCAAACAGCACAGTGAGTATCTGTAGGCCTATATACAGGTCCACTGACTGATTACAAGATTGTAGTATAAAAGATAAAGTCTGGCTCAGACTGTCATAGACTAGGTGCTCTGGGTAAATAGTAGTACAAAATATAAGTAAAACCCACGCACTCAAATGATGAAAAGAGGGCAAATGTATGCAAAGTGTTTTTTATTATTTGACAGACTGCAAAAATGTGAACCCTAAACAGAAGCAACACCCGACGTTTCGGTTTTGACACCTTTTTCAAGGCTGTTGCTCAATAGCAAAGATGCTAGGAATCACGGGTCGCCTGGACGCCGCCCCTGCACCACTACTGCTGTTCCAGCACTTCCAGCACATCCAGGACTCTTATCAGGCGTCTCCTTCAGCCATGCTCTGCTCTAGCACAGCCTCCCACCTTTCTCTTGATGACATTTGCTGCAATATGTGACACCCTCATCTTGTTTGTCTGTGGCGGTTGTCCAGGCGACCCGTGATTCCTAGCATCTTTGCCATTGAGCAACAGCCTTGAAAAAGGTGTCAAAACCGAAACGTCGGGTGTTGCTTCTGTTTAGGGTTCACATTTTTGCAGTCTGTCAAATAATAAAAAACACTTTGCATACATTTGCCCTCTTTTCATCATTTGAGTGCGTGGGTTTTACTTATATTTTGATTACAAGATTGTAGACACCTGTGATGCTAATTAGTGGACACACCTTGATTTCACATGTCCCTTTCGTCACATTATTTTCAGAAGTACCATCATTTCTGTCCAGGCCTGTTTATATATATACAGTTAGGTCCAGAAATATTTGGACAGTGACACAATTTTCGCGAGTTGGGCTCTGCATGCCACCACATTGGATTTGAAATGAAACCTCTACAACAGAATTCAAGTGCAGATTGTAACGTTTAATTTGAAGGTTTGAACAAAAATATCTGATAGAAATTGTAGGAATTGTACACATTTCTTTACAAACACTCCACATTTTAGGAGGTCAAAAGTAATTGGACAAATAAACCAAACCCAAACAAAATATTTTTATTTTCAATATTTTGTTGCAAATCCTTTGGAGGCAATCACTGCCTTAAGTCTGGAACCCATGGACATCACCAAATGCTGGGTTTCCTCCTTCTTAATGCTTTGCCAGGCCTTTACAGCCGCAGCCTTCAGGTCTTGCTTGTTTGTGGGTCTTTCAGTCTTAAGTCTGGATTTGAGCAAGTGAAATGCATGCTCAATTGGGTTAAGATCTGGTGATTGACTTGGCCATTGCAGAATGTTCCACTTTTTTGCACTCATGAACTCCTGGGTAGCTTTGGCTGTATGCTTGGGGTAATTGTCCATCTGTACTATGAAGCGCCGTCCGATCAACTTTGCAGCATTTGGCTGAATCTGGGCTGAAAGTATATCCCGGTACACTTCAGAATTCATCCGGCTACTCTTGTCTGCTGTTATGTCATCAATAAACACAAGTGACCCAGTGCCATTGAAAGCCATGCATGCCCATGCCATCACGTTGCCTCCACCATGTTTTACAGAGGATGTGGTGTGCCTTGGATCATGTGCCGTTCCCTTTCTTCTCCAAACTTTTTTCTTCCCATCATTCTGGTACAGGTTGATCTTGGTCTCATCTGTCCATAGAATACTTTTCCAGAACTGAGCTGGCTTCATGAGGTGTTTTTCAGCAAATTTAACTCTGGCCTGTCTATTTTTGGAATTGATGAATGGTTTGCATCTAGATGTGAACCCTTTGTATTTACTTTCATGGAGTTTTCTCTTTACTGTTGACTTAGAGACAGATACACCTACTTCACTGAGAGTGTTCTGGACTTCAGTTGATGTTGTGAACGGGTTCTTCTTCACCAAAGAAAGTATGCAGCGATCATCCACCACTGTTGTCATCCGTGGACGCCCAGGCCTTTTTAAGTTCCCAAGCTCACCAGTCAATTCCTTTTTTCTCAGAATGTACCCGACTGTTGATTTTGCTACTCCAAGCATGTCTGCTATCTCTCTGATGGATTTTTTCTTTTTTTTCAGCCTCAGGATGTTCTTCTTCACCTCAATTGAGAGTTCCTTAGACCGCATGTTGTCTGGTCACAGCAACAGCTTCCAAATGCAAAACCACACACCTGTAATCAACCCCAGACCTTTTAACTACTTCATTGATTACAAGTTAACGAGGAAGACGCCTTCAGAGTTAATTGCAGCCCTTAGAGTCCCTTGTCCAATTACTTTTGGTCCCTTGAAAAAGAGGAGGCTATGCATTACAGAGCTATGATTCCTAAACCCTTTCTCCGATTTGGATGTGAAAACTCTCATATTGCAGCTGGGAGTGTGCACTTTCAGCCCATATTATATATATAATTGTATTTCTGAACATGTTTTTGTAAACAGCTAAAATAACAAAACTTGGGTCACTGTCCAAATATTTCTGGACCTAACTGTATATATATATATATATATATATATATATATATATATATATATATTATAAAATCTTCATCTTTTACATTTTAAAATGAACAAAAATGGACAGTTGGCCTATGCAAAAGCTTGGTACCCTGCATGGTTAGTACCTAATTGCACTCCCTTTGGCAAGTGTCACAGCTTGTAAATGCTTTTTCATCAAGGCGTCTTCCTGTTGTGGGGAGATTCCTGGCTCGTCTTGTATGCACTGCTCTTGCTTGGAGGCGTCTTCCAGTTCTGTGACATTCCTGGCTTGTCTTGCATGCACTGCTCTTCTTTCTAGCCACAGATTTTCAATGATGTTCAGATCAGGGGACTGTGAGGCCATTGTAAAACCTTCGCATTGCGACTTTTGAGGACGTTTATTGTGGATTTTGATGTGTGTTTAGGAACATTATCCATTTCTAGAAGCCTTCCTCTATTCTCCTCTTTTTCGAGTTCAGCTTTTTACAGATGGTGTTACATTTGCATCAAGAATTTGTTAAAATTTAATTGACTCGATTGTTCCTCCCCAATGCCTCAAGTGGATGAGCTGACAAGAAGCTGGGTAATGCTCAATACATAACAACACTTGACTTAACTAAAGGATACTGGCCAATATCGTTGACAGAAAGTGCCAAGGAAAAATAGCTTTTTCTGCATCCACTGGTCGCTATCAATACATCCGGTGGCCTTTTGGCTTATATGGGGCGCCAGCAATGTTTCATCGAATGATGGTCAGGATACTCAGAGACCATACTCAGTATGCTCCAGCCTATCTTGATGATCTGATAATATACAGTGGGGGTTGGTAGTCCCACCTTAGCAAAATACAAGCTGTGGTGAACTCACAGACAGGCAGGGCTAAGAGCAAACCCCAAGAAATGCGCAATCAGCATAGAAGAGGCCACGTATTTGGGGTGCATCATTGGAAGAGGTCTAATTTAAGCCTCAGTGAAAAAAAATTGAAGCCATACAGAGCTGGCCTAGACCCCTGAATAAAAAGCTGGTATTTTGGGCATTGCAGGGTATTACAGGAGGTTTATTCCTAATTTTGCATCTATTTTAACCCCTCTTACAGACCTCACAAAAGGAAAGAGCTCTGTAATGTTTAAATGAACACCAGAGGTGAAAAGAGCATTCCAGTTCCTGAAACAAGCCCTATGTTGCTAACCGGTATTAATCTTCAGATTTTCAGAAACTCTTTACTCGCAAAGTGATGATTCAGATAATGGGGTAGGGGCAGTTTTGTCACAGTGATTGATGGGGAAGAGCACTTTGTGCTGTACATCAGCCGGAAACTAATGATCATGAGAAAAGGTAAGTGGCCACGGAAAAAAGACGCCTTGGCCATTAGGTGGGCTCTGGACTCGAAGGTACTATCTGCTGGGGAGAGAGATTCACCTGGTCATGAGCCATTGAAATGGATGCAGAGTAACCGGGAAAAGAAAAGTAGAGTGACATGGTGGTTTCTAGCTCTCCAACCTTTTAGGTTTTCTGTTCCGGGCAGGGCTGGTAGCCTTCAGGGACATGTTGATGGGTTATCACATACTCAGTATCTGATAAACTATAGGGCTCAACCCCATAGGCTTTCACAAGAAATGGAGTGTATTGTATGGTGAAGTTATTAAAGGGGTCTATGTTTCTCCTAAAATCTTGTTGTATGCTGAGGAAAGCCAGGTAAGATTGGGATAAATCCCAGCATTGCAGGTTCTGATGAACTGCACCGGGCTAGCTGTACATGTAACCTGGCTAGCTGTGCATATAACCTGACTAGGTGATCACCTTAGTCACACAGTCTGGGGAGGTAGAAAAGACATCTCTCTGAGAGGAGCCTGCACAGGCAGTGTATACTGAACTGTAAGTACAACTGGATCCAATAGACAAGAGACATTCCTGTGTGACTGGTCCGGGACTAGCCCGGCCGTGTCTGAGTAGCCAGGGTTTGTGTTATTTCACTAGCGCCTGGACAAGGCTAGGGATGCTATATTTATGCTTTTATTTTGCTGTGCAACCAGTGACAATAAACTGACACAGGCAACTCTATAATCGTGTAGCGGCTTCTAGAGACCTGAATTGTGGGCTACAAACAGATCACACCGTACCCTTCACCCCGGGAAAGGTGATTCCCAGACGACGAGTACATCACATTATATTGAACGATAAATGGGACAATATGTACAATGTCTGGAAAAACATTTGGAGATTTTTAAAGCTGACTCCATCCTCAAGAAATATTTATCTTATAAACCTATGTGGACTGCAAGAAGATCAAAACACACAATTTATAGCAACTATATATTATTATTATTATCATTTATTCCATGGCGCTTTACTTGTGAAAATGGGTATAGATAATACAGACAAGTACAATAATCATGAATAATACAAGGTACAGCTAGGTACAGAGGAGAGAGGACCCTGCCCACGAGGGCTCACACTCTATACCCCCCAAACCCAGATTACTTGACACAAAAGGACCACCGTGGGTTTCTTTTATCTGTGTTAGTAGCAAGACATGTTCCAACATTCAAAAGCTAAAATCTTTTAATAATGTGAGCGGGTCCAGAGAGAACAGAATGAGGCATCATATAAGGTGTAAGTGTAAGGCAGTGATATACTGCGCAGAATGTCTGTGATACAGAATCTGATGACTCAGAATAAGAGAATTAGGAGCAAGGACCAGAGAACACATCAGAGATACTGAAAAGGGTAAAACAGCTCAAGAAGTTACCAGTCTGAAGACGCTCCCCGGACACCTCAAGATCTTCCATCAGTCCAACTCCACCTTCCTGAAAGTCAGAGGTGATAAATGATATGGTGACCAGAGGGGAGGAACATGGGAGGAAATTGTCACAGCTGGAAAGACAATAGATCTCTAGATTGGATACAGACGGTTTGAAGGAACATTTTGGTTTCGATGCTTTCTTGTACAGGAGTATTTTATCAATGTTTTTTATTGATAGTTATTATATTTATGAAAGGTTTTCTTATTTTTTTGGCAGTTTTTTATCTCTTTAACTTCGGTTTTCAGTAAACATTCCTGTCTACAGCAATGGCCCCTAAAGGTGATGTGGATGAAATACGTGGATGAGCATTTTCACTGTCCTCATTGTATATATTCTAAACATGATCGATATAGGTATTTTCTTCTTGATCTATTACATATATATTTATTCACATTTATATCACATTTTTCCCTATTTTCTTTTCTTTTCTCGCTTTAAATTGTGTCATTTTTCCTCTTTCTCTATTAAATCACCTCATGTAATTGCCTACACATATATTATACGCCGTAATATTCATCTCTAAAATAGAGAGCTTGATTCTGGAAATGTTGTGCTAAATCTATAATCCTTATAATGGCCAAACAAGACATTTAGGATTGTATAGTACCGTCATATAGTAGTCATCTGGTAACTGGTAATAATCATCTCATGTGTCCGGTCTATTTTGCTTTCAAGACAAACCACACGTTACATTCCACACATGAAACTGTCTAGAAAATGCAGCGCGGAGGTAATTGTGCCAGAAGTGAGGAGCGAATAATGGAGGAAAGGTGCCAAGAGTCGGTGTAAGAGACCGGGAGACACTGCTACTAAGATGTACAAATATTTAACACTGTGAGCGCCGGACCCCCGGACTGAGCTCAGATCAGAGAAACCAGAGAGCGCCGGACCCCCGGGACTGAGCTCAGATCAGAGAAACCAGAGAGCGCCGGACCCCCGGGACTGAGCTCAGATCAGAGAAACCAAAGAGCGCCGGACCCCCGGGACTGAGCTCAAATCAGAGAAACCAGAGAGCGCCGGACCCCCAGGACTGAGCTAAGGGCAGAGAAACCAGAGAGCACCGGACCCCCGCGACTGCACTCAGGCGAGAGAAACCAGAGAGCGCCGGACCCCGGGACTGAGCTCAAGGCAAAGATACCAGAGAGCGCTGGACCCCTGGGAATGAGCTAAGGGCAGAAAAATCAAAGATCGACGGACCCCCGGGACTGAGCTCGGCAGAGAAACCAGAGAGCGCCGGACCCCCGGGACTGAGCTTAGAGCAGAGAAACCAGAGAGAGCCAGACCCCCAGGAATGAGCTCAGGGCAGAAAAACCAGAGATCGCCGAACCTCCAGAACTGAGCTCAGGGCAGAGAAACCAGAGAGCGCCGGACCCCGGGACTGAGCTCAGGGCAGAAAAACCAGAGAGCGCCGGACCCCGGGACTGAGCTCAGGGCAGAGAAACCAGAGAGCGCCGGACCCCCGTGACTGAGCTCATGGCAGAAAAACCAGTGATTGACGGACCCCCGGGACTGAGCTCAGGGCAGAGAAACCAGAGAGCGCCGGACCCCCGGGACTGAGCTCAGGGCAGAGAAACCAGAGAGCGCTGGACCCCCGGGACTCAGCTCAGGGCAGAGAAACCAGAGAGCACCGGACCCCCGGGACTAAGCTCAGGGCAGAGAAACCAGAGAGCACCGGACCCCAGGACTGAGCTCAGGACAGAGAAACCAGAGAGAGCCGGACCCCCGGGACTGAGCTCAAATCAGAGAAACCAGAGAGCGCCGGACCCCCAGGACTGAGCTAAGGGCAGAGAAACCAGAGAGCACCGGACCGCCGAGACTGCGCTCAGGCGAGAGAAACCAGAGAGCGCCGGACCCCCGGGACTGAGCTCAAATCAGAGAAACCAGAGAGCGCCGGACCCCCAGGACTGAGCTAAGGGCAGAGAAACCAGAGAGCACCGGACCCCCGAGACTGCGCTCAGGCAAGAGAAACCAGAGAGCGCCGGACCCCGGGACTGAGCTCAGGGCAGAGAAACCAGAGAGCGCCGGACCCCGGTACACACACGGCTCCGCTCCATACACCTCGTACACACACGGCTCCGCTCCGTACACCTCGTACACACACGGCTCCGCTCCGTACACCTCGTACACACGCGGCTCCACTCTGTACACCTCGTACACACACGCCTCTGCTCCGTACACCTCGTACACACACGCCTCTGCTCCGTACACCTCGTACACACACGCCTCTGCTCCGTACACCTCGTACACACACGCCTCTGCTCCGTACACCTCGTACACACACGCCTCTGCTCCGTACACCTCGTACACACACGCCTCTGCTCCGTACACCTCGTACACACACGCCTCTGCTCCGTACACCTCGTACATACACGCCTCTGCTCCGTACACCTCGTACACACACGGCTCTGCTCCGTACACCTCGTACACACACGGCTCTGCTCCGTACACCTCGTACACACACGGCTCCGCTCCGTACACCTCGTACACACACGGCTCCGCTCCGTACACCTCGTACACACACGGCTCCGCTCCGTACACCTCGTACACACACGGCTCCGCTCCGTACACCTCGTACACACACGGCTCCGCTCCGTACACCTCGTACACACACGGCTCCGCTCCGTACACCTCGTACACACACACGGCTCCGCTCCGTACACCTCGTACACACACGGCCCTGCTCCGTACACCTCGTACACACACGGCCCTGCTCCATACACCTCGTACACACACGGCCCTGCTCCATACACCTCGTACCCACACGCCTCTGCTCCGTACACCTCGTACACACACGCCTCTGCTCCGTACACCTCGTACACACATGGCTCCGCTCCGTACACCTCATACAGACGCGTCTCCGCTCCGTACACCACGTACACACACGGCTCCGCTCCGTGCTCCACTCTGTACACCTCGTACACACACGCCTCTGCTCCGTACACCTCATACACACACGGCCCTGCTCCATACACCTCGTACACACACGCCTCTGCTCCGTACACCTCGTACACACACGCCTCTGCTCCGTACACCTCGTACACACACGCCTCTGCTCCGTACACCTCGTACACACACGCCTCTGCTCCGTACACCTCGTACACACGCGGCTCCGCTCCGTACACCTCGTACACACGCGGCTCCGCTCCGTACACCACATACACACACGGCTCCGCTCCGTGCTCCACTCTGTACACCTCGTACACACGCGGCTCCACTCTGTACACCTCGTACACACGCGGCTCCGCTCTGTACACCTCGTACACACACGGCTCTGCTCCGTACACCTCGTACACACACGGCTCTGCTCCGTACACCTCGTACACACACGGCTCTGCTCCGGACACCTCGTACACACACGGCTCTGCTCCGTACACCTCATACACACACGGCTCCGCTCCGTGCTCCACTCTGTACACCTCGTACACACGCGGCTCCACTCTGTACACCTCGTACACACACGCCTCTGCTCCGTACACCTCGTACACACATGGCTCCGCTCCGTACACCTCATACAGACGCGTCTCCGCTCCGTACACCACGTACACACACGGCTCCGCTCCGTGCTCCACTCTGTACACCTCGTACACACACGCCTCTGCTCCGTACACCTCATACACACACGGCCCTGCTCCATACACCTCGTACACACACGCCTCTGCTCCGTACACCTCGTACACACACGCCTCTGCTCCGTACACCTCGTACACACACGCCTCTGCTCCGTACACCTCGTACACACACGCCTCTGCTCCGTACACCTCGTACACACACGCCTCTGCTCCGTACACCTCGTACACACACGCCTCTGCTCCGTACACCTCGTACACACACGCCTCTGCTCCGTACACCTCGTACACACGCGGCTCTGCTCCGTACACCTCGTACACACACGGCTCTGCTCCGTACACCTCGTACACACACGGCTCTGCTCCGTACACCTCGTACACACACGGCTCTGCTCCGTACACCTCGTACACACACGGCTCTGCTCCGTACACCTCGTACACACACGGCTCTGCTCCGTACACCTCGTACACACACGGCTCCGCTCCGTGCTCCACTCTGTACACCTCGTACACACGCGGCTCCACTCTGTACACCTCGTACACACACGCCTCTGCTCCGTACACCTCGTACACACACGCCTCTGCTCCGTACACCTCGTACACACACGCCTCTGCTCCGTACACCTCGTACACACACGGCTCCGCTCCGTACACCTCGTACACACGCGGCTCCGCTCCGTACACCACGTACACACACGGCTCCGCTCCGTGCTCCACTCTGTACACCTCGTACACACGCGGCTCCACTCTGTACACCTCGTACACACACGCCTCTGCTCCGTACACCTCGTACACACACGGCTCTGCTCCGTACACCTCGTACACACACGGCTCTGCTCCGTACACCTCGTACACACACGGCTCTGCTCCGTACACCTCGTACACACACGGCTCTGCTCCGTACACCTCGTACACACACGGCTCTGCTCCGTACACCACGTACACACACGGCTCTGCTCCGTACACCTCGTACACACACGGCTCTGCTCCATACACCTCGTACACACACGGCTCTGCTCCATACACCACGTACACACACGGCTCCGCTCCGTGCTCCACTCTGTACACCTCGTACACACGCGGCTCCACTCTGTACACCTCGTACACACACGGCTCCGCTCCGTACACCTCGTACACACACGGCTCCGCTCCGTACACCTCGTACACACACGGCTCCGCTCCGTACACCTCGTACACACACGGCTCCGCTCCGTACACACGCGGCTCCGCTCCGTGCTCCACTCTGTACACCTCGTACACACACGGCTCCGCTCCGTACACCACGTACACACACGGCTCCGCTCCGTGCTCCACTCTGTACACCTCGTACACACGCGGCTCCACTCTGTACACCTCGTACACACACGGCTCCGCTCCGTACACCTCGTACACACACGGCTCCGCTCCGTACACCTCGTACACACACGGCTCCGCTCCGTACACCTCGTACACACACGGCTCCGCTCCGTACACACGCGGCTCCGCTCCGTGCTCCACTCTGTACACCTCGTACACACGCGGCTCCACTCTGTACACCTCGTACACACACGGCTCCGCTCCGTACACCTCGTACACACACGGCTCCGCTCCGTACACCTCGTACACACACGGCTCTGCTACATCCACACTGTAAACCCCTCCTGACCCCACACATAAACTTCCCCTCATCCAGCACCATGACACCCAGCACAGCAGAGTCCTGCATACACTGAGGAGCTGATCATGTGACCCCTGACTCCTCCCCTCCATGTGACATCATCACAGGTCCTGTAAGCACAGAGCAGCCATATATCTAGTGTGCGGCTCTGCAGGTGGAGGTAGGTGCAGGGTATTATATATCTAGTGTGCGGCTCTGCAGGTGGAGGTAGGTGCAGGGTATTATATATCTAGTGTGCGGCTCTGCAGGTGGAGGTAGGTGCAGGGTATTATATATCTAGTGTGCGGCTCTGCAGGTGGAGGTAGGTGCAGGGTATTATATATCTAGTGTGCGGCTCTGCAGGTGGAGGTAGGTGCAGGTTATTATATATCTAGTGTGCGGCTCTGCAGGTGGAGGTAGGTGCAGGGTATTATATATCTAGTGTGCGGCTCTGCAGGTGGAGGTAGGTGCAGGGTATTATATATCTAGTGTGCGGCTCTGCAGGTGGAGGTAGGTGCAGGGTATTATATATCTAGTGTGCGGCTCTGCAGGTGGAGGTAGGTGCAGGGTATTATATATCTAGTGTGCGGCTCTGCAGGTGGAGGTAGGTGCAGGGTATTATATATCTAGTGTGCGGCTCTGCAGGTGGAGGTAGGTGCGGGGTATTATATATCTAGTGTGCGGCTCTGCAGGAGGAGGTAGGTGCAGGGTATTATATATCTAGTGTGCGGCTCTGCAGGTGGAGGTAGGTGCAGGGTATTATATATCTAGTGTGCGGCTCTGCAGGTGGAGGTAGGTGCAGGGTATTATATATCTAGTGTGCGGCTCTGCAGGTGGAGGTAGGTGCAGGGTATTATATATCTAGTGTGCGGCTCTGCAGGTGGAGGTAGGTGCAGGGTATTATATATCTAGTGTGCGGCTCTGCAGGTGGAGGTAGGTGCAGGGTATTATATATCTAGTGTGCGGCTCTGCAGGTGGAGGTAGGTGCAGGGTATTATATATCTAGTGTGCGGCTCTGCAGGAGGAGGTAGGTGCAGGGTATTATATATCTAGTGTGCGGCTCTGCAGGTGGAGGTAGGTGCAGGGTATTATATATCTAGTGTGCGGCTCTGCAGGTGGAGGTAGGTGCAGGGTATTATATATCTAGTGTGCGGCTCTGCAGGTGGAGGTAGGTGCAGGGTATTATATATCTAGTGTGCGGCTCTGCAGGTGGAGGTAGGTGCAGGGTATTATATATCTAGTGTGCGGCTCTGCAGGTGGAGGTAGGTGCAGGTTATTATATATCTGGTGTGCGGCTCTGCAGGAGGAGGTAGGTGCAGGGTATTATATATCTGGTGTGCGGCTCTGCAGGTGGAGGTAGGTGCAGGGTATTATATATCTAGTGTGCGGCTCTGCAGGTGGAGGTAGGTGCAGGGTATTATATATCTAGTGTGCGGCTCTGCAGGTGGAGGTAGGTGCAGGGTATTATATATCTAGTGTGCGGCTCTGCAGGTGGAGGTAGGTGCAGGGTATTATATATCTAGTGTGCGGCTCTGCAGGTGGAGGTAGGTGCAGGGTATTATATATCTAGTGTGCGGCTCTGCAGGTGGAGGTAGGTGCAGGGTATTATATATCTAGTGTGCGGCTCTGCAGGTGGAGGTAGGTGCAGGTTATTATATATCTAGTGTGCGGCTCTGCAGGTGGAGGTAGGTGCAGGGTATTATATATCTAGTGTGCGGCTCTGCAGGTGGAGGTAGGTGCAGGGTATTATATATCTAGTGTGCGGCTCTGCAGGTGGAGGTAGGTGCAGGGTATTATATATCTAGTGTGCGGCTCTGCAGGAGGAGGTAGGTGCAGGGTATTATATATCTAGTGTGCGGCTCTGCAGGTGGAGGTAGGTGCAGGGTATTATATATCTAGTGTGCGGCTCTGCAGGTGGAGGTAGGTGCAGGGTATTATATATCTAGTGTGCGGCTCTGCAGGTGGAGGTAGGTGCAGGGTATTATATATCTAGTGTGCGGCTCTGCAGGTGGAGGTAGGTGCAGGGTATTATATATCTAGTGCGCGGCTCTGCAGGTGGAGGTAGGTGCAGGGTATTATATATCTAGTGCGCGGCTCTGCAGGTGGAGGTAGGTGCAGGGTATTATATATCTAGTGCGCGGCTCTGCAGGTGGAGGTAGGTGCAGGGTATTATATATCTAGTGTGCGGCTCTGCAGGTGGAGGTAGGTGCAGGGTATTATATATCTAGTGTGCGGCTCTGCAGGTGGAGGTAGGTGCAGGGTATTATATATCTAGTGTGCGGCTCTGCAGGTGGAGGTAGGTGCAGGGTATTATATATCTAGTGTGCGGCTCTGCAGGAGGAGGTAGGTGCAGGGTATTATATATCTAGTGTGCGGCTCTGCAGGTGGAGGTAGGTGCAGGGTATTATATATCTAGTGTGCGGCTCTGCAGGTGGAGGTAGGTGCAGGGTATTATATATCTAGTGTGCGGCTCTGCAGGTGGAGGTAGGTGCAGGGTATTATATATCTAGTGTGCGGCTCTGCAGGTGGAGGTAGGTGCAGGGTATTATATATCTAGTGTGCGGCTCTGCAGGTGGAGGTAGGTGCAGGGTATTATATATCTAGTGTGCGGCTCTGCAGGTGGAGGTAGGTGCAGGGTATTATATATCTAGTGTGCGGCTCTGCAGGTGGAGGTAGGTGCAGGGTATTATATATCTGGTGTGCGGCTCTGCAGGTGGAGGTAGGTGCAGGGTATTATATATCTAGTGTGCGGCTCTGCAGGTGGAGGTAGGTGCAGGTTATTATATATCTATAGTGCGGCTCTGCAGGAGGAGGTAGGTGCAGGGTATTATATATCTAGTGTGCGGCTCTGCAGGTGGAGGTAGGTGCAGGGTATTATATATCTAGTGTGCGGCTCTGCAGGAGGAGGTAGGTGCAGGGTATTATATATCTAGTGTGCGGCTCTGCAGGTGGAGGTAGGTGCAGGGTATTATATATCTAGTGTGCGGCTCTGCAGGTGGAGGTAGGTGCAGGGTATTATATATCTAGTGTGCGGCTCTGCAGGTGGAGGTAGGTGCAGGGTATTATATATCTAGTGTGCGGCTCTGCAGGGGGAGGTAGGTGCAGGGTATTATATATCTAGTGTGCGGCTCTGCAGGTGGAGGTAGGTGCAGGGTATTATATATCTAGTGTGCGGCTCTGCAGGTGGAGGTAGGTGCAGGGTATTATATATCTAGTGTGCGGCTCTGCAGGTGGAGGTAGGTGCAGGGTATTATATATCTAGTGTGCGGCTCTGCAGGTGGAGGTAGGTGCAGGTTATTATATATCTAGTGTGCGGCTCTGCAGGAGGAGGTAGGTGCAGGGTATTATATATCTAGTGTGCGGCTCTGCAGGTGGAGGTAGGTGCAGGTTATTATATATCTAGTGTGCGGCTCTGCAGGTGGAGGTAGGTGCAGGGTATTATATATCTAGTGTGCGGCTCTGCAGGTGGAGGTAGGTGCAGGGTATTATATATCTAGTGTGCGGCTCTGCAGGTGGAGGTAGGTGCAGGGTATTATATATCTAGTGTGCGGCTCTGCAGGTGGAGGTAGGTGCAGGGTATTATATATCTAGTGTGCGGCTCTGCAGGTGGAGGTAGGTGCAGGTTATTATATATCTAGTGTGCGGCTCTGCAGGAGGAGGTAGGTGCAGGGGCTCTAGTATTTTGGGGTCATCATTATCATTAACCCCTTCATGTCCAGTTCCGGACCAGTTTTCTCCGGTTCTTGACCAGGCACATTTTCATATTGTTTTGTACGTGCAGTGTAACCCCTTTACGACCGCCGTACGGATAAAGCGTCAGTAGTGAAGGGCACTTCTTCCATATCCCCGTATTATAATGGCGGTAAGGTAAAAGTGTATACTGCCCCCCCCCAGCGTGGTATAATCTCCGGGGTGTCAGATAGCAGGGGTAGCGGAGACCCTGGAGATCACTATTCGGTCGTTTCCAGTCCCCGGAGACGTGATCACCGGTATACACTGTATATAGAAGATCACGTTACAGTAAATGGCGGCGCCAGTAAAACATGATTTATCTTCCACTGGGAATGATCAAACATGTCAGATGGGAGATAAATCCCAATCCCCTCCCCCGGTCCCCCGTCTGGCCAAAGTGCCCCCCATTCCCCCTCCCCATACTGATCATCTAAGATGGTGGCCGCACGCTGCATTCATCCTCCTCTGATTTCTGTCACATGTGACATGTCAGATGTGACAGAAAAGTCCTCCCCAGGTCCAGCCAAGTCATCATCTGTCACTCCCCGGTCCTCCCCCGGTCTCCCGTTACCTGCTGCTGCTCCGGTCCCCGCGATCCCTCCTCATCCTCTCACTCGGCTCCCTGTACACAGTGACACTGAGCTTACTGCAGCTCACACTGCTCTCGGTTGGATCCGTGGAGTGTGAGTGCAGTATTCTCAGGTCACTGCAGCCACACTGCTCACATGGAGTGCCTGCACTTCCAGAAAATGGGGAAGTGTTCCCTGAGCATGCCCACATATTCAGAATCGTCATGGGACCTCCAAAATGGTTTGTGACGGACTGGATTTTTTTCTTTTCCATAAATTGGTGAAAGAGTAAATGTGTTGGGGACTGTTTTGTCAAATAATTTTTTTTTGTTGTCTTTTTTTTTTTTTTTTATTATTTTTATTACTGACTGGGTTAGTGATGTCAGGTATCTGATAGACGCCACAACTTTACTAACCCCAGGGCTTGATGCCAGGTGACATTACACAGCTGGTATCAGCCCCATTTATTACCCTGATTGCCACCGCACCAGGGCAACGGGATGAGCCGAGGCGAAGTGCCAGGATTGGCACATCTAATGGATGCGTCACTTCTGGAACAGCTGCAACCTGCTATTTTTAGGCCTGAGAATACCAGACCGCTGTCAGCTTCACCTTGGATGGTGATCCAATTTGGGGGACCCCACATTTTTCTTTTAATTATTTATAATTTTAACAGAAGTAAATAGAGGCAGCCGGGCACTGCAGCCTCAGGTGAGTACTCATGGATTGTGGAAATAATGCTTGATAGCGGACCTCCAGCAATCTCCAGTGGTGCACAGCCGGCATAGAAAAAGAAGTCCAATGGATCCAAAAAAGCAGAGAAGGCGGAACTTCACGATGGAGTTTTTGTGATTATTTAATGTGGAATTGTAAACAAGTTACAGCATGAGTGGGGGGGGGGAAGTGCAGGTCCACCGGCAGACCTGCACTCCCCGCTCCCCACTCATGCTGTAACTTTGTTTACAATTGCACATTAAATAATCGCAAAAACTCCATTGTGAAGTGCCGCCTTCTCTGCTTTTTTGGATCCATTTATAATTTTAAAATAATAGTGTGGGGTGCCCTCTATTTTAGATTACCAGCAAGGTAAAGCTGCTAACTGTGGTCTGCAGGCTGCAGACGTCTTCTTTACCCTAGCTGGCTATCAAAAATAGAGGGGACCCCACAAAGGGTTTTTTTTTTGGCTAAATGTAATGCTAAACACCGTTTAGTGCGACATGAAAATCACTAAAGGGTGCCAGCTTAGAATATGCAGGGTGGTGGGACATTATATACTGTATGTGTTTTACCTCTGTCTATCTATCCATCCATCCTCGCTTTTTAGGCTATGTGTCCACGGTCAGGGTTTGCAGCATTTTGGACACAGTGTTTTTGCTGCGTCCAAAATGCTGCGCTGTGCAGTACAACCGCATTGGAAGGATTTTTGGAAATCTCCTGCCCACTGTGCTTGTTTTTTTCCATAGCATAAACAAACCAGCGGTGCAGCTTCCTGAGCTGCAGGATGGGAATTTATATCGTGGAGACAAGAATGTTGTCCGAGGGGAGAATAGAGCTAAAGTCCGCAGCAGCCTGAACCTGGATGGTGGGCCCGGGCAGCTGCATTCTCCAGTGGACAATACTCGCATCTCTGCAGAAGGTCTGACATTGCATCCTAGACACAGTGTCGCCGGGTCATGGGCACATAGCCTAAAAGTGAGAAATTTGGCGCTACTGCAACATTTTTGTAAAGTACCTGTGGGTTCAAAATGCTCACTATACCACTGAATAAAATCCTTGAGGGGTCTAGTTTCCAAAATGGGGTCATTTGTGGGGGGTTTCTGCTGTATAGGTACCTAGAGGCCTTGCAAATTCAACATGGTGCCCGCAGTTTATTTCAACTTTTCCAAAATTCACATGGTGCTCCTTCCGTTACAAGCACTCTGGTTTCTCCAAACAGAGGTTATTAGCCACATGCGGGGTATCACTGAGCTCATAAGAAATTGGACAACAAACTGTGGGGTCCACTTTTTGATGTTGCTTCTTGAAAAAGTGAGAAATTTGGTGCTAAAGCAACATTTTTGTGAAGAAAAAAATGAAAATTTTCAATAAAGCAACCTAAGTTTCTCAAATTCTGTGATGTATCTGTAGGTTCAAAATGCTCTCTATACCCCTGGATAAAATCCTTGAGGGGTCTAGTTTCCAAAATGGGTTCACTTGTGACAGAGCTCCACTGTTTAGGCACCTCAGGAGCTCCAAACACGACATGGCATTCGCTAATGATTCCATCCAATTTTACAGTCAAATGGCGCTCCTTCCCTTCTGAGCCCTGTCGTGCGCCCAAGCAGTTGATTTCTACCACATATGAGGTATCGGCGTACTCAGGAGAAATTGTATGCATGTTTCCCTTGTGAAAAAATAGCTTTGATGCTCATTTTGTGCCAGTTTTATACTTTTTTTTTTTTTTTTTTTTTGCTGCTTTTCAGTGTATTCACATCAGGGCTCCGCACTGTATTGTATTTTATTATTGTGGGGTTTTTATGTTTGCTGTTAAACCTGTAAAAAACAAAACAAAAAAAGGAAAAAAATCTAAAAATAAACCAACTTCGGCACCGAATACGAAACTGGATGAATATGAAACCAACTTCAGCATTGTGTCTGATATCGAGCGATACCGCTTAGAAAATAAGGGAAATGTCTGTTATTACCACATATATACCCCACCCCCCACACTGACTGACAGCCGCTGAGCATTGGAACCTGCTGTCAGTCAGTGCCGAGAGCGCGGTATACTGAGCAGTGATTAAAACCACATCAGTGCCACCCCATATGACTGAAAGCTGTACGCTGTCTCAATATATGTCTATGATCACATTTACATATTTCATAGCTATTTAGTAACGCTTATTATTTTGTATATATGGCTGTTTTTTACCTGGTCGGGGCTAATAACAGATTTGGATTGACAGTGGCATTTTCCTATATGTCACACATTTGGGTGGGGGGTCAGTTCAGTATTTATTTATATTTTCTTCTTACTTCCCTTGTAACTGGGGCTGACTCCGCGTTGACCATATCCTCTGTGTATGGGGGGAGGAAGCACCATCTGCTCTTTCTACCCTGTTTCCTCGAAAATAAGACCTACCTGGAAAATAAGCAAAGTCTATGGAAAATGTTGAATTCCTGTCCGCACTTTGCTTTTTAAAACGCAGCGTTTAATTTGGATATTTTGTGCGTTCAAAGAAGCAGCATGTCAATTGTTTTTGCCATTTTGGGTGCGTTTTGCTAACATTGAAGTCTATGAGAAATGGCAATAACCAAGAAACATCAAAATTCCAGCGTTTTACATGCTTTTTAGGTGCAGAAAACATGCGTTTTGGACTTAAAAAAACGCATGCTTTTTGGACATCAAAATAATTACTTATGTCCCTTTAGGCCCGTTTCACACGTCAGTGAAAAACACTGACGTTTTTCACTGGTGTGTAAAACACGCACATGTCCCTCCGTGTACCGTGATTCACGGCACACGTGGGTTGTCTAAGTGCAATCCGGGCTCCGTTCTCCGTGCCCGTGATTGCACTTAGAGAT
Source organism: Anomaloglossus baeobatrachus (assembly GCF_048569485.1). Taxonomy (NCBI): domain Eukaryota; kingdom Metazoa; phylum Chordata; class Amphibia; order Anura; family Aromobatidae; genus Anomaloglossus; species Anomaloglossus baeobatrachus. The sequence continues at coordinate 123,155 of NW_027441808.1, forward strand.
TAACTCACCTGTGCGCGCTCCCGCTCTCCATGGTACTGAACGCTCCCGCGGTGCAGCATCCGGCCGGCGCTGACCCCCGCAGCAGCTGCTTCCGGTTCGGCTGTGTCGTGCATCATGAATATGCGCGACAGTAATGAGCCGGCTCAGAAGCAGCAAGCTGCACGGGCTGCAGAGGACATCGCTGGAGCCGGGTGAATAAAAATGATTTTTATTTTAAAAGCACGTTTTTTTTCTGGCACGTGTTTCACGGACCACACCACTGCGTGGTCCGTGGGACATCAGTGATGCCAAAAAAAATGGACATGTCTCCGTGCGGCAATCACGGACACGTGGGTACGCCGCACGGAGACACGTGCAGTGAAAAATCACTGATGTGTGAGCAGACCCATTCATTATAATGGGTCTGCGTATGTCAGTGATTCTGGTACGTTTAAAAAAAAAAGCACAAACGTACCAGAATCACTGACGTGTGAAAGGGGCCTGACACACACACATAGTCCGACAATTAAAATAAAGAAATTAATTTATTGCTATTTTTGCAATAAATATAATATTACCGCAATAATTTTATTAAATATGTCTATTTCCATTATTTTTCTTAAAAATATAGATTTGTTTCTTTTTCTTCCTTTTTTTTCATTGAGTTTGACTGTTTAAACTTTATTAAGCAGTGTCTTTATGTTCTAAACGCATCTCTCAAAACGCAATTTAAAAAGCATGTAAAAAGCGCTAAAAACGCATCTAAAATGCGGTAAATATGCATGCGTTTTTAGCGCTAATTTGTGGTCAAAACCAACTTTGGGCTAAATCAATTACTGCCAGAGGGTGTGTTTTGACATGCGTTTTGGACAACGCAAAGTGCGGTCATACCCTAAGCCCTGCTCCAAAAATAAGCCCTAGTTGTGGTTCCATAGGGAAGTGTCCAAGCAGCTAAAAAAGTTAAATAGAGCAAAACTTTTCCCCTCACCCATGACAGCACCACGTGAGAGAGGGATCCGCCCAGCAAGGACAGGAAACCATTCTGAATAAAAGGGCGGTACTTCTCCCCTTCGTCAGTTGGTTTCCTGTCCTGGATGGGAGACCCCTGTTCTGAAAACCGGCGGGCCGGACCCAGCGTATCTCCCGAAGGTCGCCTCTCATTTTCATTGAACGCAAGAAATAGTCCTGCCCTCGTTCTGTAGCCATCCCACTAATGAGGGGGAACGTAGATTTCACACCCTGGATGTCCGCAGGGCCCTCCTACACTATCTTTCGGTCACTCAGGCAGTGAGGAAGACACAGTCGTTATTTATCTCCTTTCAGGGTAGTACCAAGGGTCAGGGGGTGTCCAAGAGTACTATCGCTAGGTGGATTAGGGAGGCCATTACTTTAGCCTACTCCTCCAGTGGAGCGCCTGTTCCGGAGAACCTCCGGGCCCATTCCACCAGAGCGGTGTCTACCTCCTGGGCTGAGCGTGCCCAGGTATCTCTTGAACAAATTTGTAGGGCCGCTACCTGGTCCTCACAATCTACTTTTTTCCGACACTATCGGTTGGACCTATCCTCCTCGGCTGCTCTTTCGTTTGGTAGAAGGGTGCTTGAGGCGGTGGTCCCTCCCTAAATAGGTTTCTCTGGAAATCTCTCACGTGGTGCTGTCATGGGTGAGGCGAAAACACTAAGGTTACTTACCGGTAGCCGGTTTTTCCAGAACCCATGACAGCACCCTTATATTCCCTCCCTTTCTGATCCTTGGTGTGCACTTTTTCGGTGTGCTTGTGAGTGTTTAGTGGTGGTGGGGTAAGTTCTAACGATTGTTGGAGGTCCTCTCATTCTCGGTGATCAACTGATGAAGGGGAGAAGTACCGCCCTTTTATTCAGAATGGTTTCCTGTCCTTGCTGGGCGGATCCCTCTCTCACGTGGTGCTGTCATGGGTTCTGGAAAAACCGGCTACCGGTAAGTAACCGTAGTGTTTTATTTAAGAAAACGGACACCCTCAAAAGAAAGCAGACAAACGCTTCCCAAAAAAAAATCGCACTCACCAGGCCCCAAACAATTAAGGCTGCTTTACACGGTACGACCGATTGTGCAATTTCACAATCGATCGTACCCGCCCCCGTCCTTTTTGCGTCACGGGCAAATCGCTGCCCGTGTCGCACAAAGTCAGTAACCCCCGTCACACATACTTACCTCTCGTGCGACCTCGCTGTGGGCGGCGAACGTCCACTTCCTGAAGTGGGAGGGACGTTCGGCGTCACAGCGACGTCACACGGCCGCCGGCCAATAGAAGCGGAGGGGCGGAGATGAGCAGGATGTAAACATCCCGCCCACCTCCTTCCTGCCACATAGAGCCGGCGGCGGCCGCGGGAGGCAGGTGAGCTGCTCATCGTTCCCGTGTTGTCACACGGAGCAGCGTGTGCTACCACGGAAACGATGATCAACTAAATTAAACGATATTATGGAACCTAGCGAGCAGTACACGACTCACGATTTGTGAGCGATACTGCGTCGCTAGGAGGTGTCACACAGGCCGGCATCGCCAGCGATGCCGGATGTGCGTCACAAAAACCGTGACCCCGACGATCTATCGCACGATAGATTGTCTGGTGTAAAGCAGCCTTTACAGTTGGCAAGTACCGATGGTGGATGGGCTCTCACACAGAGATCTGTGTCACTGTCAGATCCCTCACTGTTCCAGCTGCATTGCACCGCAGAGCTGTGTATACAGTGACAGAGAAAGCAGAGGCAGTAATAAAAACCATCTCTGCCTTATGTAGAGATGGACAGATGTCCTCTCCGTTGCTACATGTTTGCTTGTTGCTGCACTGCTTTTTTATTTTTCTGCCTACCTTCCCATATGAAGGATTGTTTTTGTTTTTTTTAAATTACTCATAGTTTTTAATTTTATCATAAAATGGACTGGAAATTAAGTAAAAAGTCAAAGCACGGTGAAATAGTGGGGAAAAAAAACCAAAATCCACTATTTTGTTTTTTAGTGTTGTTTTTACTATGTACACTGTGTGCTAAAAGTGAGCGGTCATACGTAAAGCATCCGATCTCCGCACCTTCTTGGAAAAGTGAGTTTATACCGAACACTGAACTTCAGGTTCACTCATCTCTAGTGGTGAATAAAAATCACTTTTGTAAAAAAAATTCAGTTTGTGTTGCCATTTTCCGACACCAATAACATTATTCTTTTTGCGTCGATGGAGTTGAGTGAGGACTTGTTTTTGTTTGATGAGCCGACATTTTTATTGATGCCATTCTAAAGGCTACTTTACACGCTGCGATATCGGTCCCGATATTGCTAGCATGGGTACCCGCCCCCATCTGTTGTGCGACACGGGCAAATCGCTGCCCGTGCCGCACAACATCGCGCAGACCCGTCACACATACTTACCTGCCCGGCGACGTCGCTGTGACCGGCGAACCGCCTCCTTTCTAAGGGGGCGGTCCGTGCGGCGTCACAGCGACGTCACTGAGCGGCCGCCCAATAGAAGCGGAGGGGCGGAGATGAGTGGCCGGAACATCCCGCCCACCTCCTTTCTTCCTCAATCCTCATAGCGGCCAGGAGGCAGGTAAGGAGAGGTTCCTCGTTCCTGCGGTGTCACACGGAGCGATGTGTGCTGCCGCAGGAGCGACGAACTACATCGTTACTGCTGCAGTAACGATAATTGAGAATGGACCCCCATGTCACCGATGACCGATTTTGCACGTTTTTGCAACGATGCAAAATCGCTCATCGGTGTCACACGCAGCAACATCGCTAATGCGGCCGGATGTGCGTCACAAATTCCGTGACCCCAACGACTCCGCATTAGCGATGTCGCAGCGTGTAAAGCCCCCTTTAGTGCAATATGGATAATTCATCACTTTTCATTGTATTTATATTGCTATAAAAATGTGCTACTTTTATCGGTGGTTTTACTACTTACATAGCACATTTCATGTTGAAATTTTTTTTCCTACCCAAGTGATATTTTATCTCCCTTATTATCTGCAGTATTTTATATATCGGTTCATCTCCTTCCCATTCAGGTCCTTATAATATCGGATCCTCTCAGTGGAGATCTTCTATATAAGAGAATTCTCCTGATTGCCCCGTGAAGGATGGATATGGACAGGGACAAGATGGCGGAGAGGATATTACACCTCACCCTAGAGATCCTCTTCCGGCTTACTGGAGAGGTGAGAGATTCTGATGACGTCACATTACATCATTCTTATCTATGGGAATAACAGATCGACAGAACTGGAGAGGTGAGGACTCTGGAAATGTCTGGAGTGAGATTTATTACTGTGTCTCTCCATAACCAGGATTACACAGTAGTGAAGAAGACCTCTAGTGAGCGCTGTCAGGCCCCTGTGTCTGAGGGATGGGGAAGACCCCTGAGCCCAATCACGGGGCCTCCACCTCACCCCCCGATACATGAGGACATCAATGACCAGAAGATCCTAGAACTCACCTACAAGATGATTGAGCTGCTGACTGGAGAGGTGACACTGCTGGGAATGCTGGGACATTATACAGTAACGCTATGAAGGGATCGGGGGTGACGGTATCATTGTATGTGTCAGGTTCCTATAAGGTGTCAGGACGTCACCGTCTATTTCTCCATGGAGGAGTGGGAGTATTTAGAAGGACACAAAGATCTGTACAAGGACGTCATGATGGAGGTTCCCCAGCCCCTCACATCACCAGGTAATAGTCAGGACTAAATACACACGGCCTATAATTATCTGTATGTAAGGAATTAATTCAGTCCCTGTATGTGTCTCCTCCAGGTCTATCCAGTAAGAGGACAACACCAGAGAGATGTCCCCGTCCTCTTCTCCCACAGGACTGTAAACAAGAAGATCCCGATGTTCCTGAGGATGTGTTAACTCTAGTTCTATCCTGTAAGAGATAAGTACTACTCATGTACTTTCTGCACTAATTTTGTGTTTACAATTTTAGGCTTTCTGCTCTGTTTTTGTTTTGTTTTTTTCAACTGTATTGTCTTTCTCTTAGTTTGTTTCTAGTGCCTTCTCTCTGTCATTATGAAGGCAACTAAAAGACCTGCAGAGGGTTCATGAATACCCTGTTTCCCTGAAAATTAAACCTAGTCCAAAAATAAGACCTAGCACAATTTTATGGGATTTTTGAAGAATGCTTGAAATACAAGCCCTACTCCAAAAGTAAGCCCTAGTTACAGTCAGGGCCAGCGTTGGGAGGAGTCAAACTTCGCAAATTCTCAAGACCCCACTTTCTTAGGGACCACATCAGTTGTATTCTGAGGTTGATTGTTTAAGGACCTTTGACTTCAAAGTCATGTGACATGATGTAACCAAAGGTCTCTTAAGAGCAAACTGGGCAATTGCACAGTCCCCCTTTCTCCTACTGGCCCCAGTGTTTATTTGCCAATTATAGGACTGCTTAAGGACCTTTTTGACATTACGGCATATAACCAAAGGTCTCAATTGCAGGAGTCTAAAGCTGAAGAGGAGACAGGCTGGTGTGTCTGGGTGTGTTCACGCCAATTTTAACCAGCTTTGCCAAAATGGGCAGAGCTTGGCAGAAGAAGGGTGTGATGCCGTTTCTCTAATTCATAACAAACTGCGACGTTCCCTATGCCAGAAATCTCACTCCAGTCCCTGACGTCATTTTTCAGTGTACATCGCCGGTCTTGATGAATTGGAGCCCTAATGTTTATCTGCACAGACAGCAAGTCCCTGCTACCTGCTTTGGTTACAAAGCCTAAGGATGGTTCATCAGCGTTATAGTCCCAGACAACCCAGTTAAATTTCCAGCATCTGTCTTTATTTTCGTCTTCAAAAAAACCCTCTTTGAATTTGTCTGTTGTGGATCAATGTTTCAAGGAGAGGTTTTCAGTCAGGATCTGTGGAAATTATAGATTCTGGTACTCTGCATGTTAACTTCTCTGATGCCTGTGAGCAGCGCAGGGAGACGCAGGTGTCGAACCACAGGCTTGGGCAGGCTAGCAAGAGTTATTCTCTGCTGGGCTGCCTGTTAATATCTTTGATCACATGCTGTAGAGGAGAAATTATTGTTCGCTCCCGTTCTGTATATGATGGCTGGACTATTTCATTATTGCCCGCTATAGTTTACCTATACTGGTCTCGTGAGGTGATGTAATCAGTGCCGGCGTCAGCATCCAGCATACCCGGGCAAATGCGGGGCCCTTGAGAGCTGGGGGGGCCCACTTGGCCTCTTCAGTTCTGCTGCCCCCGGGCCGAATTCCGGGGACCGCAGTCCTCGGCAGGAAACTGTGGCTGCCGTCCCTTTAAGGCGCGCAGACAACAGTGTTCGCTGCGTCCTCCTTCATCTGTGGGCGGAGCTACCGCACGGCGTCCTGCTCGGTCCCACAAATGGAGGCGCAGTGCTAGCCAGCGACCCCCAGAACAGCGCTTCTCTCCGGCGCTGTGTGGGCCCCCTCTCCACTGTGACCTGAGCGGTATGTGGGACACCCCTCCACCCCCACTCGATCTGTATGTGCCCTACCCGCTACCCGATTTATGGGCCCAGGTGAACTGTATGGGCTTTTGCCCCACGCAATGTATGCCCTGCCCCCCCCCTCCCCTCCACAAAGCCATATGTGCTGGCCCCCGGAGCCGCGTGTGTGGGCCCCGCAGAGCAAGGTGTCTGTCATGTATGTATGTATGTATGTATGTATGCATGCATTTATGTATGTATGTACAGTCATATGGAAAAGTTTGGGCACCCCTATTAATGTTAACCTTTTTTCTTTATAACAATTTGGGTTTTTGAACTGTACCTGTGTTCTTCCATTTACTTACTATGTTCTTCACAGTGGAAAATAACAGTTTAAATCTCTGAGACAACTTTTTGTATCCTTCCCCTGAACAACTATGTTGAATAATTTTTGTTTTCAGATCATTTGAGAGTTGTTTTGAGGAGCCCATGATGCCACTCTTCATAGGAGATTCAAATAGGAGAACAACTTGCAAGTGGCCATATTAAATACCTTTTCTCATGATTGGATACACCTGCCTATGAAGTTCAAAGCTCAATGAGGTTACAAAACCAATTCAGTGCTTTAGTAAGTCAGTAAAAAGTAGTTAGGAGTGTTCAAATCAAGAAATTGATAAGGATGCCCATACTTTTGCACCGGTCAAATTTTGTTTAAATGCGGATTGCACATTTTCTGTTAGTACAATAAACCTCATTTCAATCCAGAAATATTACTCAGTCCATCAGTTATTAGATATATGAAACTGAAATAGCTGTTGCAAAAACCCAAATTGTTATAAAGAAAAAAGGTTAACATTAATAGGGGTACCCAAACTTTTTCATATGACTGTATGATGCAGAGCAGTATGTGTGTGTCTGTCTGTCTGTATGTATGTATGCAGCAGAGCAGTGTGTGTGTGTTTGTATGTATGCAGCAGAGCAGTGTGTGTGTGTTTGTATGTATGCAGCAGAGCAGTATGTGTGTGTCTGTCTGTTTGTATGCAGCAGAACAGTATGTGTGTCTGTATGTATGTATGCAGCAGCAGTGTGTGTGTGTCTGTCCGTATGTATGCAGCAGAAAAGTGTGTGTGCCTGTCTGTATGCAGCAGAGCAGTGTGTGTCTTTGTATGTATGCAGCAGAGCTGTGTGTGTCTGTCTGTATGCATGTATGATATGTATCTATGTATGTCAGTGTATATGATTGTATAGATTTGTCTGTTTATATGTATTTTTGTGAGTTTGTATTTAAATATGTGTGTGTGTGTGTCTGCGTGTTTATGGGGCCCACTGGGACTCTTCCGCCCGGGGCCCACAGAAACCTGGAGCCGGCCCTGGTTGTAATCCAGACTTACCGGTGGTTGTTGTGCATTATTACAGTGAGCTGTTGTGGTGTTAACCCTTGTTGTATTTTTGTTGCTGCCTTTCTGCTCTTGCTTTTCTCCTTAGTCTCTCACTGTTTATTTCTGTGAGTTTGCAATGTGTCCCATCTGTCTTACTCTATATTTCCATCATACTCCTTCACCTTCCTTCCCTTGGGGATCACAGATTAAATCTAGTCAGGAGACTAGTAAGGCACGGGACTCCAGCAGCACCATCTTCAGGGGTAATCCATAGGTTAAGAATAGCTTAGGGTCCCCTATAATGATGGACAGTATAGGAGCCCCCTGTTCCTCATTATCCTGGAGTCACTTGTTGACAATCAATCAGATTTACTATAGCACATTCCAGAGAACTGGTGCTAGGAATGGGAGATCTCAATTACCGAAGATGTAACTCTTAGATGTCGAAACTGGACAACAAATTCAGAATAATTTGTTTAATTTCTGATGTTATGGTTTAAAAAAAATGTACTTTCAAAATAGTATCATTAAATAATAATATTTTGTTTATTTTTTAGCAGATGACTGTATCGGGAGTTTAGATGGAAATCTAATATCTTCAGAATTTAAAACAGATGATGAAAGTATCACACATGCTACATATGAAGAGCATGCTGCTGTCCCAAATATACCTCCAGTCCTTCTTCGGAAATCTCTATCATCTGATCTTTTCAAACAAGACCAAAATTCTGATTTATCACAGAATTGTAAGCAAAATAAAAGTTACAGAAGGGATCTGGAACATGAAACAGCTCCTACAAGGGAGAAACCATTTTCATGTTCAAAATGTAGGAAATGTTTTATTCAGAAATCAAACCTTACGAGACATCAGAAAATTCACACAGGGGAGAAACCATTTTCATGTTCAGAATGTGGTAAATGTTTTAGTCAGAAATCACATCTTGTTTCACATCAGACAATTCACAAAGGGGAGAAGCCATTTACATGTTCAGAATGTGGGAAATGTTTTAATTGGAAATCGAATTTTGTTAATCATCAAAGAATTCACACAGGGGAGAAGCCATTTTCATGTTCAGAATGTGGGAAATGTTTTATTTGGAAATCGGATCTTGTTGAGCATCAAAGAATTCACACAGGAGAGAAGCCCTTTTCATGTTCAGAATGTGGGAAATGTTTTATTCAGAGATCACATCTTGTTACACATCAGAAAACTCACACAGGGGAGAAGCCATTTTCATGTTCAGAGTGTGGGAAATGTTTTATTCAGAAATCAGATCTTGTTGAGCATCAAAGAATTCACACAGGGGAGAAGCCATTTTCATGTTCAGAATGTGGGAAATGTTTTATTCAGAGATCACATCTTGTTACACATCAGAAAAATCACACAGGGGAGAAGCCATTTTCATGTTCAGAGTGTGGGAAATGTTTTAATTGGAAATCAGAACTTGTTGTGCATCAAAGATCTCACACAGGGGAGAAGCCATTTTCTTGTTCAGAGTGTGGAAAATGTTTTATTCGGAAATCAGATCTTGTTGGGCATCAAAGATGTCACACAAGGCAGAAGCCATTTTCATGTTCAGAATATGAGAAATGTTTTATTCAGAAATAAGATCTTGTTAGGCATGAAAAATCTCACACAGGTGAGAAGACATTTTCATGTTCAGAATGTGGGAAATGTATTATTCAGAGATCACATCTTGTTATATATCAGAAAAATCACACACGGGAGAAGCCATTTTCATGTTCAGAGTGTGGGAAATGTTTTAATTGGAAATCAGAACTTGTTGTACATCAAAATCTCACAAAGGGGAGAAGCCGTTTTCATGCCCAGAATGCAGTAAATGTTTTATATGAAATTAAGTCTTGTTCACCATCAAACATATCACACAAATTAAACCATTTTTATGTTCTGAATGTGGAAAATGTTATTCTCATAAATCAGATCTTGTTAAACATGTGAAGAAGCCACACAGGGAAGGAACCTTTTTCATGTTGTGAATAATTGAAATGTTTAACTGGTAAATCAAGTCTTGCGGACATCAGAAAACCAACAGAGCGGAGCAGCCATTTTTGGTTTCAGAATTTGCCAAATGTTTTTAAGACTAATCAGGTCCTGTTGTCAGATGAGTCACATCGGAGAAGGCATCATGATGTACCAGGTCCATAATTCAAAGGGTTTTATCAAAAAATTAGTTACGATTGCTCAAGTAAGATTTGATGAGGGAAAGAACCATTTCCTTTTTTTTTTAAACTTATCGTATTTTTGGGACCATAAGACACACCTAGATTTTGAAGGCGGAATATAGGGAAAAAGATTGACGCAAAAAATGTAGTCATGAAGCACTGTTAAGGAGGTTGATCTGCTGCTGACACTTACGGGGATAAAGTGACCCAATTCTGTACTAATGTCCCCCATCCTGGTCCCCTTCCAGGTATATGTGTCTCTCATCCTTGTGTATATGTCCTTCATCCTCGTATATATGTTGCCCATCTTTATCCCATCCTGGTATATATGATCCCCATCCTGGTATATATGTCCCTTGTCCTAGTATATATGTCCTCATCCTTGTATATATGGCCCTCAACTTGGGCCCACTCTGGTATATATTTCCCCATCACGCTGCACACATAAGAAAATAAATTATTATACTCACCATCCCTCCGGTCTTCATGTGCACGTTGTTCTCTTCTGATGCCGGCAAGTGATTTCAGCATGTAAGCGGCGCAGCGCATGACATTACTGCCATGCGCCCCTAGTTACATGCGGACGTTAGCTACTGGAATATTCACTGCTCCCCACGCTAACAATACCGCCCACCTCTTGGTTGGCGCTGGCTTCATTGCCTAGAGGTGGGCGGGATTATGGCGTGGGGAGCAGTGAATATTCATTTTCTTTTTTAGCTGGCACTCTGTTAGCCCTTTTGAGAGCCTTTAGGAACATTCATGAAACGTTTTGATACTGGATTATATTTAGATAATTCACTAATCTCAGGTGCCCACTGCTTTATTTACTAAAAAGTGCAGCCCCAGATTGGAGATAGGAACTCTGAAGTTTATCACATTGTATATAATTGCATTTCAAAACTTGTTGTTTTGTTAATAAATACTTGTAATATATATATTCTTCATGCTTAGCTTTCTCTATTGTTTAGATGTGATGATTTTGCCTCCGGACCTCTGTAGTTGAGGCAGAGCTGTAGGTATTGCTCACAAAAATAGTGAGGGGAGAATTGAATTGCACTGCATCCTAGATATGTGGACGTTGTAAAGACGCTCTGGTCCCAATTCTTCAAAACTTTTGTGGCAAAAAAAATTGTCACTAAGTTCTGAAAAATTCCAAAAATTTGGAAAGTTGTGCCAGCAATTTGCGGCTCTTGGCATTTTCACTCCAAAATTGGCAGTTTGGGTGGGACGGAGATGTGACACCACAACTTCTTTGATTTATGACGAGCTGTGGCATTCCCTAAGCCAGAAATCTCACTTCAGTCCCTGAAGAGAGTAATATTTCTAGCATGGCACAAGGAGGCACATGCCACTCAAACGCTCCAGATTCATGAAGAGGCATGGACCACTTAATGAATCAGGAGTGGCCCACTCATAAATTTGGCCCTTTATTTTAAAAAATGATCCCTTTATAAAGGATAATTGTTTGTAATAAACAAAGAAAGGATTTTACATGTCTGATATCCAAGTGGTTATTTTTTAATGCGGCTACTCACAAATAGAGATAAGTGCACCTGTTGAAGTTCGGGTTCGGCTTTTTCAGCCGGACTTTAGATAAAGTTCTGTTCGGGAACCGGACTTGACCAGAACCCCATTGGAAGTCACTGATTGGGCAGTTTAGGTCTCCGCCCACATGCAACCGGCCATAAAGAGAGCATTTCCAATTATTTTTTCTTTTACACAATACATCCTATAATGATGGTTTTATCCCCCACGTAATCGATTCAAACACTGCAAGCAGCTAGCACTGTGCTGAGCACCGCGTGTACCCGAGCACACCGATGCTAGATGAAGTGGTTATGATACATAAAGCACCCGAACTCCGAACTCTAACACTGATTTTTTGTATAAAGTCTGTATTTGGTACAATCCCCGAACTTTACTATTTAGGTTCATTCGTCTCTGTCCACAAACCTTTATTACAGTTCAGATTATGGGTTTAGAAGAGACCAGAACTAAAAGAGGTCTATCTCTTGGTGGAGAGGAAGTAACATTTATTATACCTATGCTGGAGTTTTGTGAATTTAATTGGATTCGGTCACTAAGTGTTTACTACTTAATTAAAAATCGGAATAATGTAAAGACAGTGTTACGCTATGAACGGTGAAGTAGCAAGCGAACGGCGAAAGGGAAAGAAACCATGTGCCTAGGGAAAGGGGAGATGGTAACCTCTGACTAAGCCTACCGCTGTGCCCTGAGTTCCCTCACCACGCTGAGCCGGATACCTCACCCTATGCTGACCCTGATCTGGAACCATAGGCTATATTCACACTAGAAAAATGATTTTTCTTAAGAAATTTCTTAAGAAAGTTCTTGAGAGTGAAGGATTAGCGCACCTGCGTTAAAATAACGCACCAGTAACACAGGTGCGTTTTGGTGCGTTTTTTTGCAGGTTGGTCCCTGCGTTTTTTAATGCTTTTAACAGCTACTTTAACAGATAATAGAGATAATTAGAGATAATAGATAGATAATAGAGCGAGAGATACATAGATAATAGATATAGATACATACATAGATAGATACATAGATAGATAGATAGATAGAGGGATAGATAGATAGATAGATACATAATAGAGGGCTAGATATTCCAGCTTTATTTATGATGTTTGTGGATATACTGCACTTCTCGCGGCCGGTAGTGTGTTCACATCACGGGCCGGGAAAAATGTCCTGGAGTTACCCACAACCTCGCTCAGGGAGCCGCATTCAGCACTCGCTCACTGAATGAGGCTGCGTGGAGAACTGTCAGTCATGGCTGGAGCAGGGCTGGAAGTGCCACGGGACATCGCTGTGGATTACGTCGGAGCTGTGTTCGGGGGTTTAATAAAGTGGAGAAAGGGGGCTTTTTGTCTTTTAATCCAAATAAAGGAATTTTTCGGGGGGTGTGTGTGTTTTTAATGTCACTTACAGATTAGTAATGGCGTTTCATAGACACTGACATTACTATTCTTGGACTTAGCGGCAGCTATTGGTTGCCGTTAACTCGTTATTACCCTGATTGCCACCGCATCCCGGCAACAGGAAGTGTCGGGGACACTCCGAGACTGTCGCATAATGTATGCGACAGTCCCGGGGCAGCTGCGGGCTGATATTCTCGGTTGCGGGAGGGGGGAGTCATTAACCATGGCCCTCGCCCTCCCCAGCCTGAGAATACCAGGCCGCCGCTGTGTGCTTTCCTGGCTGGACGGTAAAAATACGCCGGAGCACACGCATTTTTTCTTGTTTTTTTATTTTTAATATGTACGTTTGATTTCTATGTGTATTCTATATGTCTGTGTCTGTCTGTGAGTGTCATATGTGTGTGTCTGTGTGAGTGTCATGTGTGTGTTTACTCTGCATTACATTAGTCAATGGAGTGAAATAATGCAGTTAACTGCAGAAAAGAAGTGGCATGCTCATTCTTTTTCTTAAGAAAATCTACTGAATTTGCTTAAGAAAAAAACAGTGTGCACACAGCTAATTTTTTTTGCCATAGGTTTTGCTGGGGAATGTCTGCAGAAAGGTTACAAGAATTTCTCAAGAACTTTCTGCACCAAAAACGCACCAAAAACGCGGGTAAATAACGCAGTGTGTGAACATAGTCTAAATAAGGAACGGATGGGATGAGCTCTTCATCAACCCCACTAAGCACTAAAGGACACACAGGGATAACAAACAATGGGAAACAACTTATCTCTAGACGACTCCGTAAGAAGTTCAGTAAAAAGCAACAACAATCCTACTGGTGTGTGCAAGCCACCTGCTTGCCTCCAGAGCTTGTGAAGTAACAATATCACCACCACAAGTCCAGGGAAAATGAAAGTATTTAAATCCAAGAGGAAATACATATTATTAGCAACTGAAGGGAAGAGGAGCTCAACTAGTTCCTAAAAAAAAGGATGAAAACCCAGCAGAGGAGATACGAGTGCACTGAATACTGACAGCAGGAACAATAGAAAGTCAGGGCTATTTTGCGCAGCCAAATGCTGTGACCTTCTAACGCCGATAACCACAGAACTGTCTGTTACCCGTGACAGACAGGGACTCTGATTACAATGATGTGTCATTTACTGGGTTGCTTGGTGTAGTTTTGATAAAATCACAGTATTATCGCTAGGGGATTATCACTAAAGAACTAGTAAACCTGCTACCATGTATCCCCCATCTCCAATAGCTCTGTATAACCCCGAACCTCACCTGATTGGCAGCTTTTGTGTACGCTCATTGTACACAGCGGCCAAGCAGTGATATGGGTGAGGTTATACACAACAGCATTTTGAGAACTAGTAGACCTTAAGCAGATAAAACTGATTTTTGTCAAAACTTAAGCAAGCAGCTAAGTGACAGTTCACTGGAATTAGGGTCTTTGCTTATACAGGTCAACTGGACACATGTTACAGGTAGCTTTGTTCCTCTTAATCTATTAGGCTATGTGCTCACTAGAAAAAGGATTTCTCTTAAGAAAAATCCGCACCCTCTAAAAGATTACCGCACCTGCGGCAAAAAAACGCTGCAAACCGCACCTGAAATCCGCATGCAGTTTTACCACGGTTTGCTGCGGATGTTCTGTGGTTTTGCTGTGGTATGTCCCTGCATTATTTTAATAGCACAGGGAGATACTCACCTGTCCCCGCTCCTTCTGTCCGTGGTGCTGAAGTGTCCCGCGATGCTCTGTCCCGTGTGGCTGTCTCCGGCGCTCTGCTACTTCCGGGTCTGCTGTGGAGTGCAGAACTGCATATGCATGAGCCGGCCTGGAAGCAGGAGACCAGCGTCCGGAGGCAGCCTCACTGGAGAAGGTGAGTATAAGATCAGCAGTGATTTCAGTCAGCTGATGTGCAGTGACAGCTGAGTCCTCCACCTGTCACCGCAAAGCACATGAGTGAAGTCACAGCTGATCCCGCGTGGCTCACTTCACTTGTGGCCTGACCCTCACAGTGAGTGGTCATGTTCTATGGCGCTCAATGTGAGTGTCAGGTGTAGCAGAGCTGAAGCGTCGTGGGACCTCGTTTGGATTACGTCGGACCTGGAGGGCTGTTATTGGTGGGGCTAATAAAGTGGTGAAAGAGGGGGCTTTTTTGTCTTTTATTTCAAATAACAGATTTTTGGGGTGTTTGTGTTTATTTACTTTCACTTATAGTTTAGTGATGAAGGGGTGTCTCATAGATACCTGCCATCACTAAACTAGGACTTAGTGGCAGCTATGGTGTCTTGCTAAATTCTCCTAAAAAGGGGCTGAAAGCCCGTACTTACGAAGCGCTCACTGATATCCTAATCAGGCGCGAATACTAATAATGGAATCCAGCTCACCCACGCCTGACCTCACCGCACCTCAGACACGGATCTGGCCCTGCCCCGGCCGCAGCAATGAGAAATGAAAGAAAGCGATCCAGCTGCTCAGCTGGATCGCTTTCCTTCATTTCTCATTGCTGCGGCCGGGGCAGGGTCGGATCCGTGTCTGAGGTGCGGTGAGGTCAGGCGTGGGTGAGCTGGATTCCATTACAAGTTTCTACATTGCCTTCCGTGCTCCCCTATCGACCAGCAAATCTCTGATGCATCCAGACAATGCTGTGTAGAAAATCTCCTCTTGGTTTTAATACAATCAGCGCTTCTATAAGGTAAAGAAACTTTTAACTTTATTATGGATTACCGCCAACAAAGGAGTGAGCGGGCCAGGGAATTATTTACAAAGTTGAATGACAACCCTAAAAATCCTGACAATGAAAGTGCTGTAGCCAAGATTATCAATTCAGCAGAAAAAGAAAACCGCTTATGGTGGAATTTAACATCATTAAAAAATTATTCTGACAGAACAATCATTCCAAGAGGTCTAAGATTGAAAAAAGTCCCTAATTATGTCTATTCAGAGGACTTTGTGACACAGTGGAATACAATACTGTCAGATTGCTCCCTTAAATTAATTAATCTTATAATAAAATATGAAGAGGAAGAACTCACAAAGGTCCAAAAAGATCTGGACACATTGAAACAGGGTTATTTAAGGGATGTAACACAAGCACAAATTGATGAACTGGAAACCAACATGAAAAAATCTGTTGATAAAGCTGAAAATAAAATTATGGACATTAAAAAAAGGAAATTTAATAGAGATCTATACGATTATACAAATAATCAAGTTTATGAATGGGGCCGTTGGGAAAATCCACAAAGATTTATCTTGAGGACTCCACGCATTAATAAAAATTGGAATAAATTGCAACCCATCAGGGTTTCATTTAGCTCGACTGAGCCGGATATGTCAGCAAGCCAGACTGAAGATTCAGAATTGGATCAAGGAAACCGTCAGCAAGTCCAAACCCCTAGGTCAAAAAACTACTATCTCAGGAACAGAACTTTCTCAAAAAGAAAACTAGGAGAAGAGGAGGGAGAAAACATCGATCCCTGGGTATTCCACAAGCACAATTCACGACGTCGAAAGACATAGGGAAGTATGACATTATTAATCTGTCTAATTTTCCTCTTAATGATGAGCAAAAAAAAGTTCTTTGGGGTTAAATTTTTCCCCTACTTGTAATTTTGATTTATTTACAACAATTTGTGATATCAATAAGTTTGTGAGAGATTTGGTTTTGAGAAAACATTTTTATAATGAAAATAATTCAAATATTAATGATGGTGATGTTGCTAGTTTGGATCAGAATAACTCATTTAAATTTTTTAACTTTGAGGATCAAGTTACTCTCTCTTGTCTAAACGATCTAGCCAGAGACTCAAATGCAGAGATTTGTAATATCATTGAGAAAAACCATCCCAAAATTAAAAATAAGAGATTTTATCCAGCACAGGACCGTTGTCCTGCCATGGATAAATTCCAAGTTACTATGGAACGAGATCTTATAGAAAACAAATAGCAGGGAATACAATTTTACATGCCACTAGTCATCATCCAGCTCATACGATTAAAGCAATCCCCTTAGGTGAAATTATCAGAGCAAAACGTAATTGTAATACCCCTGATTCCTATTCTGCAGAACTAGAAAATATTGAGACCCGCTTACAAGCTAGAGGTTATAAAAATTGGATGATCACTAGGGCCAAAAAAATTATTATTGATAATGATTCTTACTCATCAGAATTAAAACCTAATGACAACTCAAAAAAACTAAATAATTCAAGAAAATGGACCAAAAAAATTATACATCACAAAACAACTCACTTACTCTCGTTCTGAAATACAGTAACCAATTTGATCTCATTAAACGTATGTTTCATAAGAATATTTCTATTTTGAGAGAAGATGACACCTTGAACCATATTTTACACAACAACTATAGAGTAGTGTATAAAAAAGCAACCACATTGGCCAATATTCTCTCACCTAGTGCTGTCAGATTTCCAAAAACTAAAGGCAATTGGTTATCATTAAAGGGTTTTTATAAGTGCGGTTTGCACAATTGTAAGATGTGTACAGTTGCAAAAAAATGTAAATTTTTCACTGACACATCTAATAATAACAAGTATCAAATTAATTCTTTTTTAAACTGCAATACGAAATGGGTCATTTACATTATAGAGTGCAATAAATGTAATCTAAAATATGTTGGCAGCACAAAGCGAACAGTTTGCACTAGAATAAAGGAACATCTCCATGATATTGCCAAATATAATCAAATAAAAAATACATCACAGGCTTCCAAACATTTTATTCAGGAACACAACAATGCAATTGAATTTTTTTCTGCATATGCGATTGAAAAAGTGCTTGAAAAGCCCAGACACGGTTTCAGCTTGGATGGTCTGAGAAATAGAGAGGCATGGTGGATTTTCCAATTGAATACCAGAGTTCCCCATGGCTTGAATCTTAGACGCGATATAATGTTACATTATTAATGTCTGGATTTGTATTGCAACCAGTTTGGAATGTCACTGCACTATGATCTAAATCGCAATTACAGTCTTTTTATGTGATGAGCGTCACTTTTTCCTCTATTTCCCCTTTGTGGAGTTTTTTGGTTTTGATGGAAGTATTGTGCACAATTATGGTAATTTTATGACTTGGTTGTGCCTGCTTGTTCACAGCAACATTTTGGTCCAATGTGTCACCAGTCTGTTTACTCATTTACCTTTCAGACTATTATAGGTGGCTAATCTAATACTATATGTTCTTTATAGTGATTAATAGTAATTTGCAATATTACTGTGTCAAGGATTTTAAATTGGCCATTTGATTCTGCCTAAAATATCTGATAAACTTGATAAAGGTTTTGGCTGCTAACGTGCCATGTTTTCAACTATTGTGATAACCTGTATAACAGTGCAGTGGTACAAAGTCCTTTCCTGACCATATTGCTGTTACACCTGAAACAATTTTGTTAATGTTAATTTGATCTTGTTCAAAACTAAAATACTTTTGTATTCTACAGAAACATCTTGTAAAAGAATGCATCAACTTCACTATATATATATATATATATATATATATATATATATATATATATTTCCACAAAATGAGGTTTGGGTCAATCGATGTAGGACTTTGTTCACATTGATCTATAATGATACGAACTTTCCAACTGAACCAGACCTGGAGTTTCCCCAAAGAGTCGCAATTGAGATACTGACTTAACACATAGGAATTTCTCTTGTTGTTTCCAAATGAAATGAACTGCTTTATTTCAATCAATATGGAGTATTTGAATCATCCATTTATAAGTAATATATATATATATATATATATATAAGAAATGGCACTTGCCACAATGTCCGATGAATTTGTATATAATTGTTCATGTTTTTTGTATAAATTTACGAATGTGAATCACTTTAACTAATTTTATATAAATTAGTGGTTTTCCAGTTTTGTGAGAAATCCCAATGGAAATTTTAAGATCAACTACTGTACATTTTCCACCTTAATACAATTATGTAATATTGTATCATATTGATATTATACTTGTGAAACCCCATATGATTGCTCTATATTTTCACTCATGCATTCTTATTTTTTTAATATAAATTAATAATATACAAGTATTAAATATAAACATGCAAATAGAAGGGTCATGTGGATAATAAATATATATACATGATCCTTTTTTATTATTGCTAATGTAAAATTATAAATAGCATGAATATATGATATATTCATTTGTTGTTTAGCTTTTGTTCTTGATTATCAGGGACATCTAATGACAAATAAAAATGATAGAGCATTCATATGTGATTCTAGCAGAAGTATTTTTGTTTCACATATACATATATATGCTGTTTTTTTTCAGTTGTTCACTTTTTTTCTCATCCAGCCTTGTCTGCTGACACAAATGTTTCCATTTTCCGCTTGATTGCCCCAGAGGGAGAGGGGAGTATATAGCGGCACTGGCAACATTCACTAGTTGTTATGATTAAGGGCGTTAAGCCAGAAACGCATTAACCACGACTATGCCATGTGTGTATTGCACTGAATAAATCACCTGGTCACTCAGCTGGATTGCTTTCCTTCATTTCTCACCCCTATTAATGTTAACCTTTTTTCTTTATAACAATTTGGGTTTTTGCTATTTCAGTTTCATATATCTAATAAATGATGGACTGAGTAATATTTCTGGATTGAAATGAGGTTTATTGTACTAACAGAAAATGTGCAATCCGCATTTAAACAAAATTTGACCGGTGCAAAAGTATGGGCACCTCAACATAAAAGTGACATTAATATTTTGTAGATCCTCCTTTTGGAAAAATAACAGCCTCTAGTCGTTTCCTGTAGCTTTTAATAAGTTCCTGGATCCTGGATGAAGGTATTTTTGACCATTCCTGTTTACAAAACAATTCCAGTTCAGTTAAGTTTGATGGTCGCCGAGCATGGACAGCACGCTTCAAATCATCCCACAGATTTTCAATGATATTCAGGTCTGGGGACTGGGATGGACATTCCAGAACATTGTAATTGTTCCTCTGCATGAATGCCTGAGTAGATTTGGAGCGGTGTTTTGGATCATTGTCTTGCTGAAATATCCATCCCCTGCGTATCTTCAACTTCGTCACTGATTCTTGCACATTATTGTCAAGAATCTGCTGATACTGAGTTGAATCCATGCGACCCTCAACTTTAACAAGATTCCCGATGCCGGCATTGGCCACACAGCCCCAAAGCATGATGGAACCTCCACCAAATTTTACTGTGGGTAGCAAGTGCTTTTCTTGGAATGCCGTGTTTTTTTGCCTCCATGCATAACGCCTTTTTGTATGACCAAACAACTCAATCTTTGTTTCATCAGTCCACAGGACCTTCTTCCAAAATGTAACTAGCTTGTCCAAATGTGCTTTTGCCTACCTCAGGCGACTCTGTTTGTGACGTGCTTGCAGAAATGGCTTCTTTCGCATCACTCTCCCATACAGCTTCTCCTTGTGCAACGTGCGCTGTATTGTTGACCGATGCACATTGACACCATCTGCAACAAGATGAAGCTGCAGGTCTTTGGAGGGGGTCTGTGGATTGTCCTTGACTGTTCTCACCATTCTTCTTCTCTGCCTTTCTGATATTTTTCTTGGCCTGCCACTTCTGGGCTTAACAAGAACTGTACCTGTGTTCTTCCATTTCCTTACTATGTTCCTCACAGTGGAAACTGACAGTTTAAATCTCTGAGACAACTTTTTGTACCTTCCCCTGAACAACTATGTTGAATAATCTTTGTTTTCAGATCATTTGAGAGTTGTTTTGAGGAGCCCATGATGCCACTCTTCATAGGAGATTCAAATAGGAGAACAACTTGCAAGTGGCCACCTTAAATACCTTTTCTCTTGATTGGATACACCTGCCTATGAAGTTCAAAGCTCAATGAGGTTACAAAACCAATTTAGTGCTTTAGTAAGTCAGTAAAAAGTAGTTAGGAGTGTTCAAATCAAGAAATTGATAAGGGTGGCCATACTTTTGCATCGGTCAAATTTTTTTTAAACGCGGATTGCACATTTTCTGTTAGTATAATAAACCTCATTTCAATTCAGAAATATTACTCACTCCATCATTTATTAGGAATATGAAACTGAAATAGCTGTTGCAAAAACCCAAATTGTTATAAAGAAAAAAGGTTAACATTAATAGGGGTGCCCAAACTTTTTCATATGACTGTAACTTGTGTGCAGCTGTGCCAAGGTGGGATGAGGGGGCCAGTGCCAGCATGGGGGGAGAACACGCATGCCAGCATGGGGGGGCATACATGCCAGCATGGGGGGAGAACACACATGCCAGCATGGGGCTGGGGAACATACATGCCAGCATGGGGGGAAGGGGAACATACATGCCAGCATGGGGGGGGGAACATGCATGCCAGCATGGGGAAAACATGCATGCCAGGATGGAGGAAACATGCATGCCAGGATGGGGAAAACATGCATGCCAGGATGGGGGGAAACATGCATGCCAGGATGGGGGGAAACATGCATGCCAGCATCGGGAAAACATGCATGCCAGGATGGGGGGAAACATGCTTGCCAGGATAGGGGGAAACATGCATGCCAGCATCGGGAAAACATGCATGCCAGGATGGGGGGAAACATGCATGCCAGGATGGGGAAAACATGCATGCCAGGATGGGGAAACATGCATGCCAGGATGGGGGAAACATACATGCCAGGATGGATGAAGCATACATGCCAGCATGGGTAAACAAACATGCCAGGATAGGGAACAATGCATGCCAGGATGGAGAAACATATATGGCAAGATGGAGGAAACATGCATGCCAGGATGGGGAAAACATACATGCCAGGATGGAGGAAACATGCATGCCAGAATGGGGAAAACATACATACCAGGATGGAGGAAACATACATGCCAGGATGGAGGAAACATGCATGCCAGGATGGGGGGGAAACATGCATGCCAGCATGGGGAAAACATGCATGCCAGGATGGGGGGAAACATGCATGCCAGGATGGGAAAAACATGCATGCCAGGATGGGGGGAAACATGCATGCCAGGATGGGGAAAACATGCATGCCAGGATGAGGGGAAACATGCATGCCAGGATGAGGGGAAACATGCTTGCCAGGATGGAGGAAACATGCATGCCAGAATGGGGAAAACATACATACCAGGATGGAGGAAACATACATGCCAGGATGGAGGAAACATGCATGCCAGGATGGGGGGGAAACATGCATGCCAGCATGGGGAAAACATGCATGCCAGGATGGGGGGAAACATGCATGCCAGGATGGGAAAAACATGCATGCCAGGATGGGGGGAAACATGCATGCCAGGATGGGGAAAACATGCATGCCAGGATGGGGGGAAACATGCATGCCAGGATGAGGGGAAACATGCTTGCCAGAATGGGGGGAAACATGCATGCCAGGATGGGGAGAAACATGCATGCCAGAATGGAGGAAACATGCATGCAAGGATGGGGAAAACATAGATGCCAGGATGGGGAAACATGCATGCCAGGATGGGGAAAACATACATGCCAGGATGGATGAAGCATACATGCCAGCATGGGTAAACAAACATGCCAGGATGGGGAACAATGCATGCCAGGATGGAGAAACATATATGCCAAGATGGAGGAAACATGCATGCCAGGATGGGGAAAACATATATACCAGGATGGAGGAAACATACATGCCAGGATGGAGGAAACATGCATGCCAGGATGGAGGAAACATGCCACGATAGGGTACATTTACCAGGAAGAGGAATATTTACCAGGATGGGGAACATGTTAAGATGGGGAATATTTACCAGGATGGGGAACATTTACCAGGAAGGGGAACATGCCAGGAAGGTGGACATTTACCAGGATGGGGATACATGCTAGGAAGGGGGACATTTACCTGGATGGGGTACATTAACCAGGATTGGGAACATTTACCAGGATGAAGGACATTTACCAGGAATGGGGTACATGTCGGGATGGGGGAACATTTACAAGGATGGGCAATATGTCAGGATGGGGTACATTTGCCAGCATGGGGGAACATGCCAGAATGGGGTACATTTACCAGGATGGGGAACATTTACCAGGATGAGGTATATTTACCAGGATGGGGCCATGATGGGGACAAATATACCAGAATGTAGGAAATATATATCAGGATGGGGGACATGTTTACCAAGAAATGGCCCAGGAAGGGGGACATAACTACACAATGAAAGGGAAGGGGATCAACTCGTACTTCTTTATGGGATTTCAAGATGTTCAGACTTTGAAATGTAGATGTGGATTACAGGGTGACATCTGATTGCATTCCATGCTAAAATCTCTGTCTAATATGCTGCAATTTTTTCCAGAAAGATCAATCCAACTGCTGTGTCTGGAAAGGGCAGGGGCTCAGCTTCAATGTGTGGTAAGCATGCATGAGCGTGATGCCCCCTGCTGAAGAGAAGACTGCAAAGGTAAGATTAAAATCAATTATTTACATGATAGGATTGGTTGGCACTTCGGAAAAAAAATTGGGTTTAGGGCTACAGTTTGGGCACTCGGCCTGTAAAAGGTTCGCTATGACTGTCCTATACGTTCTGTGATTATTCATAGCTTGTACCTGATCCCGATATAACATGGCGTCCAGAACCACCACAACTCCAGCCGCATCTGATCGTCTGGTGACATTTCTATTCTTTATTTCTTTGATAGCTGTGTATAAATATGTATATAGATTTGCATTGTATAAGGGAGTACGTTAGTATCATCAGACAGTTCTTTAAGATCTTTTTCAACTAATTGCTGTAATAAATGAAGAGCGGAACTCTTTATTCCAAAGGATAGTCTAAAGGATTCCCAAAATTATCTGTGATGTCCTCATCAGACAGATTATTATGGTTCTCACCCTGAAGATGCCGGAGGTTGTGCATTATATTGCAAATCCATAAAGTCATTGGCTATACATTTTCCACAAGATGCAATATCAGATTTATTTTCAGAAAAAATGCCTTTTTACTGTTAAAAGTCGGGCAAATTTGTTGACATCTCTTATAGTGTTAAACAGATTGATGTTTTGGCCAGGATGTCATAAACTGTAACTCCCATCACGGTGTGCAATAGTTCTTTACATTTGCAGAAATGATACATTAATGTACAACATATCAGCCGTAACATACACTCATATCAGCAGATTCATTATACATGACAAAATCAATACAAAGTATATCTAACACATGCGACATTTATACCGTATACATATCACACTGCATAATGAGTATTAATGTATATACATACACACTGCATAACGAGTATTGGTGTATATACACATCACACTGCATAATGAGTATTGGGGTATATACATATCACACTGCATAACGAGTATTGGTGTATATACATATCACACTGCATAATGAGTATTGGTGTATATACATAGCACACTGCATAACAAGTATTGGTGTATATACATAGCACACTGCATAACGAGTATTGGTGTATATACATATCACACTGCATAACGAGTATTGGTGTATATACATAGCACACTGCATAACGAGTATTGGTGTATATACATATCACACTGCATAACGAGTATTGGTGTATATACATATCACACTGCATAATGAGTATTGGTGTATATACATATCACACTGCATAACGAGTATTGGTGTATATACATACACACTGCATAATGAGTATTGGTGTATATACATATCACACTGCATAATGAGTATTAATGTATATACATACACACTGCATAACGAGTATTGGTGTATATACATATCACACTGCATATCGAGTATTGTGTATATATATATATATATCACACTGCATAATGAGTATTGGTGTATATACATATCACACTGCATATCGAGTATTGTGTATATATATATATATCACACTGCATAATGAGTATTGGTGTATATACATATCACACTGCATAACGAGTATTGGTGCATATACATATCACACTGCATATCGAGTATTGTGTATATATATATATATATATATATATATATATATCACACTGCATAATGAGAATTGGTGTAGTGTGCACATACAAAGTAAAAGTCTTAAGGTACCGTCACACTTAGCGATGCTCCAGCGATCCCACCAGTGATCTGACCTGACAGGGATCGCTGGAGCGTCGCTACATGGTCGCTGGTGAGCTGTCAATCAGGCAGATCCCCACAGCGAGCAGAGATCAGCCACCAGCGACCCGTGTAATGACGCTGTGCTTCGTAACCATAGTACACATCGGGTTACTAAGCAAAGCGCTTTGCTAATAGTTACCCGATGTGTACCTTGGCTACGTGTGTAGGGAGTAGGGAGCCGGCTTCTAGAAGGTGCGGACGCTGGTAACCAAGGGAAATATCGAGTAACCAAGCAAAGCCTTTGCTTGGTTACCCGATGTGTTACCTTGGTAAACAGCGTCTGCAGAAGCCGGCTCCCTGCTCCTTGCACATTCAGATCGTTGCTCTCTCGCTGTCAAACACAGCGATGTGTGCTTCACAGCGGGAGAGCAACGACCAAAAAAATGGTCCAGAACATTCAGCAACGACCGGCGACCTCACAGCGGGGGCCAGGTCGTTGCTGGATGTCACACACAGCAACATCGCTAGCAAGATCGCTATTGCATCACAAAACCTGCGATGTCGCTTAGTGAGACGTGGCCATTACTACCAAGGCACAGGTTTATGTCTTGATAGGTTTTATAGAGGCCTAGGAAGCTCAACACATGGAGCACGCTGGGATACTGGCAAAGCCCAATGTGGAGCACAAGAAAGTTTAGCAGACCGTGGTGTAGGGAGAAGAGCCCAGACCCAGGACAGGGGTGTGACAGTACCCCCTCAAAGGGACTCTCCCAAAAGAGTTCATAACTGCACCATTGGGAACCATGGTCTTGGATTCTGTCAAGGGCTCACAACATGAGGTTGTTATGAAAATATTAATCTCATATTAATTTTCAATAGTCTCTGTTCATTATAAGTCGTGTTATAGGAATTTTAATCTCATAGTAATAGCTGGATATTATCAGTAATTGTAGTTCTCTGTACTCATGATTCTGTATCTGCTGATGTGTGAAGAGGGGGAGCGTTAGTTATTGTCCAGACTTTATTTATCTAGGCTTCTCCTGTCTGGGCAATAGGGCAGAAGACAAAAGATTTATTGAAGACCAAACAAAGTCTTATTTATAATAGATAATGGTCACAAGTTCCTTATCTGGTGAGCTGGGAATTAAGGGATTTATATGTTAAAGCTAGGGTGATATGTCATTGTTTGCAGCTGGTTCTTTGAAGCATTACTATAAAAAGACAGATGTTTCCCTGACTAGTGAGCAACAGGAGATTCTAGACTGAAGGATAACAGAGGATAAAGTAAGACAAGCCATAGCAGGCGCGTCTAATAGCAGATTTCCAGGCCCTGATAGTTATACCGCTGAATATCATAAGATTTTATCCCCTGACCTGATATCCATCCTTACTAATCTTTTAAATGTAGTTTTTCTCCAAGGGATCCCCATAGACCGGTACACTGATTCATGCACCATAGTTATCCCTAAACCAAATAAAGACCTACAACTGCCTCAGTCTTACCGCCCTATCTCACTTCT
Source organism: Anomaloglossus baeobatrachus (assembly GCF_048569485.1). Classification (NCBI taxonomy): domain Eukaryota; kingdom Metazoa; phylum Chordata; class Amphibia; order Anura; family Aromobatidae; genus Anomaloglossus; species Anomaloglossus baeobatrachus. The sequence goes on from NW_027441808.1 coordinate 149,633, forward strand.
CAACCACAATTATAAACTGTTAGCGAAAGTTCTGGCAAGCCACTTACAGGTCCTACTGCTGGGTCTTCTCTGCGAGGCCCAGACGAGTTTTACCCAAGGGCGAAGCAGTGTGGTAAACATACAATTTGCGGTCGCGGCTACTGTCCTTACCCAAGATCCATCGCTACCGGCTGCAATACTGGTGAGTCTGGATGATAAAAGGCCTTTGACAAAGTAGCATGATCCTTCTTATATGAAGTTTTAGGTAGGGGAGGATTCGGTCCAAAATTCCGACAATATTTTCAATACCTACACACAAATGCAATCACCTGTGTGACTGTACATAGTTATATCACACCACCAATAGACATCTTCTGAGGAGTCAAACAGGGGTGCCTGTTGTCACCTCCTTTATATAACCTCTCTATTGACCCTTTACTATGTTATCTGTTGCAAACCCCTACCTTTAGGGGACTCAAGACTGACTCTAGGAAGTTAAAAATTGCTGCATTCGCAGATGACCTCTTACTGATCATAGCCAACCCTAATCAAGTCCTAGGTTCACTTATACAAGACGTAGAAGTAATGGGTGACTTATCGGGTTATATTATTAACTGGGATAAAACAGAGGTAATGATGCTACGAGCCCCCCAGGCCATTGTGGGCATCGAGTTCTCCCTGCCAGTGGACTACCTGCTCTTTACAATATCGGGGAGTGAATGTGATGAGGCACCTGGCCAGATTATATAATACTAATATCAAACTGTATAGCGACAATTTAGAATCCACTCTGGTTAAATGGAAAATCTTCAGTTTATCATATCTGGGTAGAGCTAACTTAATTAAAATGACAGAATTTCCACAACTTCTCTATCTATCTGGCGGTGTTGTGGGCGCCGGTAGGAAAGGGTCGACACAGTTCAACTTCTTTACCCACTGAGTTAGTTTTTTTGTAAAAATTCAAATGATTTTTTAATCTCTTCACAACACATGACGTACTGGGTACGTCATGGATCGTGTGAGGTTAATCCCTGCGGCGATCCACACACGTATCAGCTGATTTCAACAGCTGACATGTGTGCCTGCTAGTCGCCAGTGAAATCAAGCTCCACCCGCGACTATTAACCCCTTACATCTCACTGCCAAAATCTGGCAACTTATGTATATGCGCGTCGCAATTAGGATCACTTACCCCTCCCCCATCGAAAGTCATGTGACATGATCACGTGACTTACGGTGGTTGCCATGGTAGCACAGGGTCATGTGATGCCACCTGTAGCTATTATGAGTCACTTCCTCTTACACCCGGCAGACTGCGGTGTGTAACAGGAGAGCTCCTTTTCTGCAGATCTCAGCTGTGTAGCTGTGATATGCAGATATGGTAGAGCGATCAGATTGCTGATCGTTATAGTCCCCTAGGGAGACTAGTAAAATAAAAAAAAAGGTTTAAAAAATTTAAAACAATAAAACAAAATAAAAGTTCAAATCACCCCCCATTCACCGCATTGAAAATTAAAGGGTTAAAAAAAATAAACATACACATATTTGGTATGACCGCATTCAGAAAGGCAGATCTATCAAAATATAAAATCATGTAATCTGATCAGTAAACGGCGTAACGGCAAGAAAATTCCAAATGGCAAAATTACGTTTTTTTGGTCGCCGCAAATTTTGCGCAAAATGTAATAACAGGCGTTCAAAACGTAGCATCTGTGCAAAAAAATGGTACCGTTAAAAATATCAGCTCAAGAAGGAAAAAAATAAGCAGTCACTGAGCCATAGATCCAGAAAAATGAGAACTCTACGGGTTTCAGAAAATGGCGCAAACGTGCACCACTTTTTTTTAGACAGAGTTGTGAATTTTTTTAACCCCTTAGATACAAGTCACCCTATATATGTTTGGTGTCTACAAAGTTGCACCGATCTCAGGCATCACAGCGACACATCAGTTTTACCATATAGTGAACATGGTGAATAAAATATCCCAAAAACTATTGTGTGATCGCACTTTTTTTGCAGTTTTTCCACACTTAAAATTTTTTTTGCTGTTTTACAGTACATTACATGGTAAAACTTATGGTTTTATTTAAAAGTACAACTCGTCCCGCAAAAAATAAGCCCTCATATGATAAGAGTGATGGAAAAATAAAAAAGTTACGGCTATCGGAAGAGAGGAAAAAAGACCCCCGGAAAACCGCCCGGGGGTGAAAGGGTTAATATATTTTTATTCAAGGATTATTTCCTGAGACCATTGAAATATAAGTAATATCATACTGTGTATTCCAGACATCAGCCGCAGGCCGGGGCTTTTGTGTTCACTTATTTTATTTGTAGCTGTGCCACAAATATTTTATATGCACATCATTTACCGTATTTTTCGGACTAAAAGACGCACCGGACCATAAGACGCACCCTGGTTTTAGAGGAGGAAAATAGGAAAAAAAAAATGTAAGCAAAAAATGTGGTCCCGACACACTGTTATGGGGCGAGGATCTGCTGCTGACACTATTATGGGGGTAATGTCCCCAAATTCTCTGCTAAGGTACCCCATCCTGGTATATGCCCCATCCTGCTATATACTGCCATCCTGGTATATACCCCCATCCTGCTATATACCCTCATCCTGGAATATGCCCTCATCCTGCTATATACCCCCATCCCGCTATATACTGCCATCCTGCTACAGTTAGGTCCAGAAATATTTGGACAGTGACACAATTTTCGCGAGTTGGGCTCTGCATGCCACCACATTGGATTTGAAATGAAACCTCTACAACAGAATTCAAGTGCAGATTGTAACGTTTAATTTGAAGGTTTGAACAAAAATATCTGATAGAAATTGTAGGAATTGTACACATTTCTTTACAAACACTCCACATTTTAGGAGGTCAAAAGTAATTGGACAAATAAACCAAACCCAAACAAAATATTTTTATTTTCAATATTTTGTTGCGAATCCTTTGGAGGCAATCACTGCCTTAAGTCTGGAACCCATGGACATCACCAAACGCTGGGTTTCCTCCTTAATGCTTTGCCAGGCCTTTACAGCCGCAGCCTTCAGGTCTTGCTTGTTTGTGGGTCTTTCCGTCTTAAGTCTGGATTTGAGCAAGTGAAATGCATGCTCAATTGGGTTAAGATCTGGTGATTGACTTGGCCATTGCAGAATGTTCCACTTTTTTGCACTCATGAACTCCTGGGTAGCTTTGGCTGTATGCTTGGGGTCATTGTCCATCTGTACTATGAAGCGCCATCCGATCAACTTTGCGGCATTTGGCTGAATCTGGGCTGAAAGTATATCCCGGTACACTTCAGAATTCATCCGGCTACTCTTGTCTGCTGTTATGTCATCAATAAACACAAGTGACCCAGTGCCATTGAAAGCCATGCATGCCCATGCCATCACGTTGCCTCCACCATGTTTTACAGAGGATGTGGTGTGCCTTGGATCATGTGCCGTTCCCTTTCTTCTCCAAACTTTTTTCTTCCCATCATTCTGGTACAGGTTGATCTTTGTCTCATCTGTCCATAGAATACTTTTCCAGAACTGAGCTGGCTTCATGAGGTGTTTTTCAGCAAAATTTAACTCTGGCCTGTCTATTTTTGGAATTGATGAATGGTTTGCATCTAGATGTGAACCCTTTGTATTTACTTTCATGGAGTCTTCTCTTTACTGTTGACTTAGAGACAGATACACCTACTTCACTGAGAGTGTTCTGGACTTTAGTTGATGTTGTGAACGTGTTCTTCTTCACCAAAGAAAGTATGCGGCGATCATCCACCACTGTTGTCATCCGTGGACGCCCAGGCCTTTTTGAGTTCCCAAGCTCACCAGTCAATTCCTTTTTTCTCAGAATGTACCCGACTGTTGATTTTGCTACTCCAAGCATGTCTGCTATCTCTCTGATGGATTTTTTCTTTTTTTTCAGCCTCAGGATGTTCTGCTTCACCTCAATTGAGAGTTCCTTAGACCGCATGTTGTCTGGTCACAGCAACAGCTTCCAAATGCAAAACCACACACCTGTAATCAACCCCAGACCTTTTAACTACTTCATTGATTACAAGTTAACGAGGAAGACGCCTTCAGAGTTAATTGCAGCCCTTAGAGTCCCTTGTCCAATTACTTTTGGTCCCTTGAAAAAGAGCAGGCTATGCATTACAGAGCTATGATTCCTAAACCCTTTCTCCGATTTGGATGTGAAAACTCTCATATTGCAGCTGGGAGTGTGCACTTTCAGCCCATATTATATATATAATTGTATTTCTGAACATGTTTTTGTAAACAGCTAAAATAACAAAACTTGTGTCACTGTCCAAATATTTCTGGACCCAACTGTACAATGTGATATATTTAAGAGTTCCTATCGCCAATCTGGGGCTGCGCTTTTTAGTAAATAAAGCAATGGGCAATCTGAGATTAGTTAATTAAGTAAATATAATCCAGTATCAAAACATTTTACAAATGTTCCTAAAGGCTCTCTCTGGGTTCGTAGAGCTCACACTGCTGAGGGTTGTGGGATCTCACAACCTGGAAGTTCCTTCGGGGGACATTAGGGACAATTCCAAAAGTTTTGGTACTGGATCATATTTAGAAAATTCACTAATCTGCAGCTCTCCACTGTATTAGTAAATAAAAAAGGCAGCCACAGATTTGTGATAAGCACTATTTAAAGGGAAAGTCATCATTGCGCTAGAAATTGGAGGATGGCACCCCCCGTAACAGTGTCAGCAGCAAATCCCACCTATCAGTGCGGCATGACCACATGTTTTGCTTCAATTTTTTTCCCTATTTTCCTCCTTCAAAACCTAGGCTTGTCTTATGGTCCAAAAATACGATAAGTTTAAAAAGAAAGAAAATGTTTCTTTCCCTCACCAATTCTTACTTGAACAATTGTAGCCGATTTTTTGATAAAACCCTTTGAATTATGGTACATCATGATGGCTTCTCCCGTGTGACTCATCTGACAACAGGACCTGATTAAGGATAAAAAACATTTGCCAAATTCTGAAAACAATAATGACTGCTGCACTCTGATGGTTTTCTGATGTCGGCAAGACTTGATTTACCAGTTAAACATTTCAATTATTTACAACATGAAAAAAGTTCCTTTCTTGTGCGGCTTCTTCACGTGTTTAACATGATCTGATTTCTGAGAATTACATTTTCCACATTCAGAACATAAAAATGATTTATTTTGTGTGATTTTTTTGATGGTAAACAAGACCTGGTTTCCTAGTAAAACATTTACCACATTCTGAGCATGAAAACATCTTCTCCCCTGTGTGAGATCTTTGATGCCTAACAAGATCTGATTTCTGAATAAAACATTTCCCACATTCTGAACATGAAAATGGCTTCTCCCCCGTATGAGATCTTTGATGCACAACAAGTTTTGATTTCTGAATAAAACATTTCCCACACTCTGAACATGAAAATGGCTTCTCCCCTGTGTGAGATCTTTGATGCCAAACAAGATCTGATCGCGGACTAAAACATTTCTCACACTTTGAACATGAAAATGGCTTCTCCCTGGTGTGAGATCTTTGATGCACAACAAGATCTGATTGCCGAATAAAACATTTCCCACGCTCTGAACATGAAAATGGCTTCTTCCCTGTGTGAGATCTTTGATGCACAACAAGATCTGATTGCCGAATAAAACATTTCCCACGCTCTTAACATGAAAATGACTTCTCCCCTTTGTGATTTTTGTGATGTCTGGTTAAAACATTTCCCACATTCTGAACATGAAAGCTGCTTCTTCCCAGTGTGATTTTTTTGATGGTAAACAAGACCTGGTTTCCTAGTAAAACATTTACCACATTCTGAGCATGAAAACATCTTCTCCCCTGTGTGAGATCTTTGATGTCTAACAAGATCTGATTTCTGAATAAAACATTTCCCACATTCTGAACATGAAAATGGCTTCTCCCCTGTATGAGATCTTTGATGCACAACAAGTTTTGATTTCCGAATAAAACATTTCCCACATTCGGAACATGAAAATGGCTTCTCCCCTGTATGATATCTTTGATGGTTAACAAGATGTGATTTCCTGGTAAAACATTTCCCACAATTTGAACATAAAAATGGTTTCTCCCTTGTAGAAGCTGTTTCTTGTTCCACATCCCTTCTGTAACTTTTATTTTGCTTAAAATTCTGTGCTACATCGGGATTTTGGACTTGTTTGAAAAGATCGGAAAGCTCTATCATCTGAGGAAGGACTGGAAGTATATCTGGGATACCAGCATGCTCTTCATATGTATCATGTGTAATACTTTCATCATCTGTTTTAAATTCTGAAGATATTAGATTTCCATCTGAACTCCCAATACAGTCATCTGCTAAAAATAAACACAATGTTACTAGTTTTTAATGATATTATCTTGAAAGTACATTTATTTTTTTTATACCATAACATCAGAAATTAAATTAGGGAAAAAATCATTCTGAATCTGGTTTCCAATTTTGAGATCTAAGAGATACATTTTCGTTAATGCAGACCTCCTATTCCTGTCTCCAGGATATCTCTCCAGTAGCACCAGTTCTCTGGAATGTGCTACAGTAAATAATCTGACTGATTGTCACAATGTGACTGCAGAATAACGAAGGACAGTCGGCTCATATACTGTTCCTCACGCTAGGAGACCCTAAGCTGTCCCTAATCTCTGGATTACCCCTGAAGGTGGAGATGCCATTGTACTGTACCTCACTATTCTCCTGACTAGATCTAATCTGTGATTTCCCAGGGAAGGAATGTGAAGGAGTATGATGGAAATAAAGATTAAGACAGATGGGAAAGCTAAAACTTAGGCACGCTGCAAACTCACAGAAACAAACAGTGAGAGACTAAGGAGAAAAGCAAGAGCAGGAAGGCAGTAACAAAAGGACATCAAGGGTTAACACCACAACAGTTCACAGCAATAATGTACAACAGCCACCCGTTAGTCTGTATCATAACACCTCACCAGACCAGTATAGGTAAACTATAGCTGGCATTAATGGAATAGTCCAACCAGCATATACAAAAGGGGAGAGAATGATACTGGCTTCCTGCAGCATGTGATCAAAGACACTAACTATCAGCCCAGCAGAGAATAACTCTTGCTAGCCTGCCTGTCTGTGGTTTGATGCCTGTGTCTCCCTGCACTGCTCACGGACATCAGAGAAGTTAGCAGGCAGAGTGTAGTTTCCACAGATCCTGACACCGCCTTGACAACCTTGATAACCTGCAAACATCTCTGTGACATTTGTCCACAACATAGACAAGTTCAAAGAGATTTTTTTCGAAGACGAAAATAAAATAGTTAAGGACAGATGCTGGAAATTTAACGAAGATGTCCGGGACTATGACGTTGATGGTCTATCCTTAAGGCCCTGTCACACACAGAGATATATCTTTGGCAGATCTGTGGTTGTAGTGAAATCATGGACATATTGTTCCATTTGTACACAGCCACAAACCTGCCACTGATTGTCCACAATTTCACTGCAACCACGGATCTGCTGCAGATTTATCGGTGTGTGTGACAGGGCCTTTAGGCTTTGTAACCAAAGCAGGTAGCAGTGTCTTGCTATCTGTGCAGATAAACATTTGGGCTCCAATTCATCAAGACCGGCGATGGACACTGAAAAATGACATCAGGGGCGGGAGTGAGATTTAGGGAATGCCGCAGTTTGATACGAATTAGAGAAGAGGTGGCATCACACCCTTGTTCTGGCCAAGCTTTGCCAATTTTGGTAAAGCTGGTTAAAACTGGTGTGACCACACACACACACACACACCAGCTTGTCTCCTCTTCTGCTTTAGACTCAAGCTTTTGGTCACATGACGTGATGTCAAAAAGGTCTTTAAGCAGTCCTTTAATTGGCATATAAACACTGGGGCCCCAAAGAGAATGGGAGCCCTGTGAAATTGCCCAGTTTGCTCTCACTATACCCTAATGCCAGTCCTGCATGCCAGCCTGTCTTCTGTTCTGTTCTTTTAGACTCCTGAAGTTAAAAGACCTTTGGTTACATCATGTCACATGACTTTGAAGTCATCAAAGGTTCTTAAACAATTAACCTTAGAATACAACTGATGAGGACCCTAAGAGAGTGGGGTTCTTAAGAATATGCGCAGTTTGACTCCTCCCAATGCTGGCCCTGACTGTAACTAGGGCTTAATTTTGGAGTAGGTCTTATTTACTGGGAAACACAGTAATCATGAACCGTCTGCAGGTCTTTGAGTTGCCTTCATAATGACATAGAGAAGACACTAGAAACAAACAGCAGAAGAAGCAGAAGCAAAGAAAATACAGCTGAAAAAAACCCCACAGCAAAACACCTAAAAATGTAAACACAACATTAGTGCAGAAAGTACATAAGTAGATATATCTTACAGGATAGAACTGGAGGAAACACATCCTGAGGAACATCGGGGTCTTCTTGTTTACAGTCCTATGGGAGAAGAGGACGGGGACATCTCTCTGGTGTTGTCCTCTTACTGGATAGACCTGGAGGAGACACATACAGGGACTGAATTCATTCCTTACATACAGATAATTATAGGCCGTGTGTATTTAGTCCTGTCTATTACCTGGTGATGTGAGGGGCTGGGGAACCTCCATCATGACGTCCTTGTACAGATCTTTGTGTCCTTCTAAATACTCCCACTCCTCCATGGAGAAATAGACGGTGACGTCCTGACACCTTATAGGAACCTGACACATACAATCATACCGTCACCCCCGATCCCTTCATAGCGTTACTGTATAATGTCCCAGCATTCCCAGCAGTGTCACCTCTCCAGTCAGCAGCTCAATCATCTTGTAGGTGAGTTCTAGGATCTTCTGGTCATTGATGTCCTCATGTATCGGGGGGTGAGGTGGAGGCCCCGTGATTGGGCTCAGGGGTCTTCCCCATCCCTCAGACACAGGGGCCTGACAGCGCTCACTAGAGGTCTTCTTCACTACTGTGTAATCCTGGTTATGGAGAGACACAGTAATAAATCTCACTCCAGACATTTCCAGAGTCCTCACCTCTCCAGTTCTGTCCATCTGTTATTCCCATAGATAAGAATGATGTAATGTGACGTCATCAGAATCTCTCACCTCTCCAGTAAGCCGGAAGAGGATCTCTAGGGTGAGGTGTAATATCCTCTCCGCCATCTTGTCCCTGTCCATATCCATCCTGGATAGGAAGGTTTCTTTAACAGAATAAAATCACTGAGAGGATCCGATATTATAAGGACCTGAATGGAAAGGAGATGAGCCGATATGTAAAATTAATGGAGATAATAATGGAGGGAAGATATTATTTGGGTAGGAAAAAATGTTTATCATGAAATGTGCTATGTAAATAATACAACTGTAAAAGTAACAAATTATCTTTATTATAAAAAACACAATCCTTCACACGGCAATGTGAGCGGAAAAATAAAAGAGTAATTGCTCACATAATAAGAGTAGGAAAATATGAAAGAGCAAAAATAAAAAAATTCCCAGTTTATCGGTTAACAGGGCAATGGAATTAGGATTCGCTGTTTTCTTGTTTCTAACAGAAGAAGAGGGGCGCACACATGGCGTACGGATCTGTGCACTCGCTAACGCGCAATTTACCACCCATTTCTTGTATGAAGGCAGCAAAATAGTGAAAATTAACCGAACTACAAAATGTGCCCACATTATATTTCACTCCTAAACTAGAAAAATTATGTAAATAAAAAAGTTTAGATATTCCTAACTGGTTTCGGAGCTCATAGGCTTTACACGTCCCGGCCATCTGACTCCTACTCTGCAGTGATGTTCTACAATCTCATTACATAGCAGAGCATCTATACGCAAACATGTAGCAACGGAGAGGAAATCCGGCCATCTCTACATAAGCCAGAGACGGTTTATTACTGCCTCTGCCTTCTCTGTCACTGTATACACAGCTCTGCGGTGCAATGCAGCTGGAACGGTGAGGGACCTAACAGCGACACAGATCTCTGTGTGAGAGCTCATCCACCATCGATACTTGCCAACTGTAATTGTTTGGGGTCTGATCTGGGGGGTGTCTGCTTTCTTCTGAGGGTGTCCGCTTTCTTTGGGGGCTGAGAAGAAGAGATCCAGCTTCTGAATTGTACTTAAAAAAAATTTCAATTCTTTATTAATTTAAAAAAAATGGACATACATCAAGATATAATGAAATGGGGCCAGAAAGACATGGGAAACAGGAACACGTTTCAAACATGGTCTGTGTTCTTTGTCAACCCCAATGGAAACATTTACCCATATGGTATATAATAAGTCCACTCCAGCCAATCAGGTATGGAGTGGACTTAATCAGTAGAAACACACAATACACGTTATCAACACAAGCAAAGGAAAAAAGAAAAAGGAAAACATACAATCAACATATAAGTAAAAAATTGTATGTATATACAAATATAAAAAAATACATACAAACGTATAACAGCATAAACAAATTCTAATAATGAAACATAACATCGCGCCTCAGATTAAAACCATTAGGTGATTTTGTTTTTAAATGGCAAATCCAAGCATAAAAAGAAGCCCAGCCAGACTCCAGACCTTAATCCCATAGAAAACTTATGGAGGAGCTGAAGCTCTGAGTTCCCAAGCGACAGTCTCAAAATCTTAATGATTTAGAGATGATCTATAAACAGGAGTGGAGCAAAATTCCCCTGACATATGCACAAACCTCATCGTCAACTAGAAAAATGTCTGCTTGCTGAGCTGCCAACAAGGGGACGGCCACCAAGTATTAAGGCTTGTTTCTCAGAGGGATCAAATACTTATTTCTCTCTGCAAAATGTAAATAAATGTATAGAATTTATACAATGTGATTTTCTGGATTTTATTTTGGATTTTCTATCTCTCACTGTTAAAATTAAGTGACCCTTAAAATTATCGACTGTTCATGTCTTTGTCAGAGGGAAACTTACACAATCAGCGAGGGATCCAATACTTATTCCCTTCCCTGTAAGTTATTCACATCCGGGCTCCGCACTGCACTGGATTTTATTGTTGGGATTTTTTATTTTTGTTGATAAAAACCTGTAAAAAAAAAAACAGGAAAAACCCAAATAAGAAACCGACTTCAGCCTCATCATAAAAGAAAAGACAATAACATGAGAACGAAGGAGAGGAAATAATAGAGACCCTGCACCTACCTCCACCTGCAGAGCCGCACACTAGATATATAATACCCTGCACCTGCCTCCACCTGCAGAGCCGCACACTAGATATATAATACCCTGCACCTACCTCCACCTGCAGAGCCGCACACTAGATATATAATAACCTGCACCTACCTCCACCTGCAGAGCCGCACACTAGATATATAATACCCTGCACCTACCTCCACCTGCAGAGCCGCACACTAGATATATAATACCCTGCACCTACCTCCTCCTGCAGAGCCGCACACTAGATATATAATACCCTGCACCTACCTCCACCTGCAGAGCCGCACACTAGATATATAATACCCTGCACCTACCTCCACCTGCAGAGCCGCACACTAGATATATAATACCCTGCACCTACCTCCACCTGCAGAGCCACACACTAGATATATAATACCCTGCACCTACCTCCACCTGCAGAGCCGCACACTAGATATATAATACCCTGCACCTACCTCCTCCTGCAGAGCCGCACACAGATATATAATACCCTGCACCTACCTCCTCCTGCAGAGCCGCACACTAGATATATAATACCCTGCACCTGCCTCCTCCTGCAGAGCCGCACACTAGATATATAATACCCTGCACCTACCTCCACCTGCAGAGCCGCACACTAGATATATAATACCCTGCACCTACCTCCACCTGCAGAGCCGCACACTAGATATATAATACCCTGCACCTACCTCCACCTGCAGAGCCGCACACTAGATATATAATACCCTGCACCTACCTCCACCTGCAGAGCCGCACACTAGATATATAATACCCTGCACCTACCTCCACCTGCAGAGCCGCACACTAGATATATAATACCCTGCACCTACCTCCACCTGCAGAGCCGCACACTAGATATATAATACCCTGCACCTACCTCCACCTGCAGAGCCGCACACTAGATATATAATACCCTGCACCTACCTCCACCTGCAGAGCCGCACACTAGATATATAATACCCTGCACCTACCTCCACCTGCAGAGCCGCACACTAGATATATAATACCCTGCACCTACCTCCACCTGCAGAGCCGCACACTAGATATATAATACCCTGCACCTACCTCCTCCTGCAGAGCCACACACTAGATATATAATACCCTGCACCTACCTCCACCTGCAGAGCCGCACACTAGATATATAATACCCTGCACCTACCTCCACCTGCAGAGCCGCACACTAGATATATAATACCCTGCACATACCTCCACCTGCAGAGCCGCACACTAGATATATAATACCCTGCACCTACCTCCACCTGCAGAGCCGCACACTAGATATATAATACCCTGCACCTACCTCCACCTGCAGAGCCGCACACTAGATATATAATAACCTGCACCTACCTCCACCTGCAGAGCCGCACACTAGATATATAATACCCTGCACCTACCTCCACCTGCAGAGCCGCACACTAGATATATAATACCCTGCACCTACCTCCACCTGCAGAGCCGCACACTAGATATATAATACCCTGCACCTACCTCCACCTGCAGAGCCGCACACTAGATATATAATACCCTGCACCTACCTCCACCTGCAGAGCCGCACACTAGATATATAATACCCTGCACCTACCTCCACCTGCAGAGCCGCACACTAGATATATAATACCCTGCACCTACCTCCACCTGCAGAGCCGCACACTAGATATATAATACCCTGCACCTACCTCCACCTGCAGAGCCGCACACTAGATATATAATACCCTGCACCTACCTCCACCTGCAGAGCCGCACACTAGATATATAATACCCTGCACCTACCTCCACCTGCAGAGCCGCACACTAGATATATAATACCCTGCACCTACCTCCTCCTGCAGAGCCGCACACTAGATATATAATAACCTGCACCTACCTCCACCTGCAGAGCCGCACACTAGATATATAATACCCTGCACCTACCTCCACCTGCAGAGCCGCACACTAGATATATAATACCCTGCACCTACCTCCACCTGCAGAGCCGCACACTAGATATATAATACCCTGCACCTACCTCCACCTGCAGAGCCGCACACTAGATATATAATAACCTGCACCTACCTCCACCTGCAGAGCCGCACACTAGATATATAATACCCTGCACCTACCTCCACCTGCAGAGCCGCACACTAGATATATAATACCCTGCACCTACCTCCACCTGCAGAGCCGCACACTAGATATATAATAACCTGCACCTACCTCCACCTGCAGAGCCGCACACTAGATATATAATACCCTGCACCTACCTCCACCTGCAGAGCCGCACACTAGATATATAATACCCTGCACCTACCTCCTCCTGCAGAGCCGCACACTAGATATATAATAACCTGCACCTACCTCCACCTGCAGAGCCGCACACTAGATATATAATACCCTGCACCTACCTCCACCTGCAGAGCCGCACACTAGATATATAATACCCTGCACCTACCTCCACCTGCAGAGCCGCACACTAGATATATAATACCCTGCACCTACCTCCACCTGCAGAGCCGCACACTAGATATATAATACCCTGCACCTACCTCCACCTGCAGAGCCGCACACTAGATATATAATAACCTGCACCTACCTCCACCTGCAGAGCCGCACACTAGATATATAATACCCTGCACCTACCTCCACCTGCAGAGCCGCACACTAGATATATAATACCCTGCACCTACCTCCACCTGCAGAGCCGCACACTAGATATATAATAACCTGCACCTACCTCCACCTGCAGAGCCGCACACTAGATATATAATACCCTGCACCTACCTCCACCTGCAGAGCCGCACACTAGATATATAATACCCTGCACCTACCTCCACCTGCAGAGCCGCACACTAGATATATAATACCCTGCACCTACCTCCACCTGCAGAGCCGCACACTAGATATATAGTACCCTGCACCTACCTCCACCTGCAGAGCCGCACACTAGATATAATACCCTGCACCTACCTCCACCTGCAGAGCCGCACACTAGATATATAATACCCTGCACCTACCTCCACCTGCAGAGCCGCACACTAGATATATAGTACCCTGCACCTACCTCCACCTGCAGAGCCGCACACTAGATATATAATACCCTGCACCTACCTCCACCTGCAGAGCCGCACACTAGATATATAATACCCTGCACCTACCTCCACCTGCAGAGCCGCACACTAGATATATAATACCCTGCACCTACCTCCACCTGCAGAGCCGCACACTAGATATAATACCCTGCACCTACCTCCACCTGCAGAGCCGCACACTAGATATATAATACCCTGCACCTACCTCCACCTGCAGAGCCGCACACTAGATATATGGCTGCTCTGTGCTTCCAGGACCTGTGATGATGTCACATGGAGGGGAGGAGTCAGGGGTCACATGGTCAGCTCCTCAGTGTATGCAGGACTCTGCTGTGCTGGGTGTCATGGAGCTGGGTGAGGGGAAGTTTATGTCAGGGGCTCATAAAGTGCGGCACAGAAATCCACAAACAGACACGTAGCAGAGGTCTGGGGAGACCAGGACAAGTAGCTGAGATACTGGAGACCTCAGACAGTCACTCCTTTGTGATATTTTGCCGCCTTTACTGTAGTGACTTCAGTTGTTGCTTGTTTGTGTTTCTTTCTGCCTTAAGTTTTGTATTAAGCTTGTGCAATGCAGCTCAATGGGGTTCACATCAGGTGATTGACTCGGCCATTGCAGAATATTCCACTTCTTTGCCTTAAAAACCTCCTGTGTTGCTTTTGCAGTATATTTTGGGTCATTGTCCATCTGTTCTGTGAATCGCCATCCGATCAACTTTGCTGCAAATGGTTGAACCTGAGCAGAAAGCCTCAGACTCGCCCTGTGCACTTCAGAATTCATCCGCCTCCTTCTGTCTTCAGTCACATCATCAATAAACACTAGTGACCCAGGGCCATTGTTAGCCCTGCATGCCCGGCCATCACACTGACTCCACCATGTGTTACAGTGGATGTCGTGTGCTTTGCATCATGAGCCGTTCCAAGCCTCCTCCATACTTGCTTCTTCCCATCATTCTGGTACAGATTGATCTTAGTCTCATCTGTCCATAGAACTTTTCCAGAACTGAGGCGGCTTCTTTAGATGCTTTTTGAAAAAGTCCAAGCTGGCCTTTCTATTTTTAAGGCTGATTAATGGTTTGCTCCCTTTAGTGAACCCTTTGTATTTGCACTCAGGACGTCTTCTCTTTATGGTACTCTTATGTAACACCCCTTTAGGCCTAAGCCACACGGCGTGAAAAGCGGTGTGAGTGGAGTGCGATAAAACATTGCATTCCACTCGGACCAATTTTAGCCTGTGTGTCAGCGCACATGAGCGATTATTTTCTCAGGCCTAATCGGTCCGAGAAAACAAATCGCAGCATGCTGCGATTGTAATGCGAGGCTCTTTTCTCTCGCACCCATTCAGGTGTACTACAAGTGCAGAGCAAGAATCGCAATAGCCGGCTACAGAGGAGGAGAGAGGGAGAGAAATCCCTCCCTCCCCTCTGCAGCTCCTGCCCGCCCCTCCTCAACGTTTGGCAGACCCCTGCAGCTGAGGTCCGCTCACACAGTCGGACCTCAGTCGCAGGACACACGCATGACACTCGGCTTTGCTGTGCTGCCAGCGCGAGCCAAATGTCATGAGAGAGGATCGCAGTAGATCCCCGTGTGGCCCCAGCCTTAATCTGCTGCTGGGGCAGGGTGTTCGGTAGTTCTCACCTTGCTATGACGCAGTGCCTCCACTCGAATCTTGCTAGGAGCTCTAGGGAAATGCAGAAAGGTCTTTGTCTTCTGCTAGGGGTCGACTCGGGAAACCTCTGCCCACGCTCCGTACACACTAACAATAACTGATGTTAGAAATCTTAACAGGTTTATTTACAGGACGATGAAAACTGGCAATTGCAGGGGAAAAGCAAATAAAAGTGAACAACAGGTAAAGTTATACAGTATTCTACAAAAATTAAGGAGGGGCTCTTTGCAATAGACCTGAAGGTTAGGGGTAATGCTTCCTCTTTAACCTACACCACACACTCTGCTGACTAATTACTATCTACCAACTAACAGCTGCAGCCTCACAAATGACACAGTCCCAAATTGGGGCCCCAGTTGCAGCGGTTGTTGGCGCGCTTGCTGTACGTTGGTGCACTTAAAGTAATGAAGGCAGTATTTCCCCAGGGCTGGTCCTATGCAAACTCCCAGTTAGTGCAATCAAAAGTCCTCTTTAGCAAGGCCTTGTAATTTGCTCCAGCACAGTTCTCAAACACAACAGTGCCTCTTTAACCATGATGGAGACAGAATTGGAGGAGTTGGAAAAATCTATTAAAAATAACTACTCAGTTGAGCGGATTACCAGGATGGAAACGGAGATTGAGCAAGGCCTTTCTAAGTTAGAAAAGGAAATTAGTGGCCTAAAATTAAAGAAATATAATAGGGACCTGTCAGATTACACCAATACGATGGTCTACAGGTGGCACTCTAGATCACGTCTGGGCTATCGAGCCAAGACTTTGTCTCATGGCCAATCAGCTTCTATGTCTTCATTGGTTTCTGTTGGCGGTTCGTCCTCTGGGATGTCAAGTGGAGTATGTGAGTCTGAACAAAGCGTGGGGGCCCGTGTAAGGGTATGTGCGCACGTTGCTTTTTACCTGCTTTTTACCTGCTTTTTTGCTGCTTTTTCTTCTGCGCTGTTTAATGCCAAAATGGATGTGTTCTTCTATTCAAGCAAAGTCTATGGGAATTTGGGTTTCTTGTTCACACTATGTTGTTCAAAATGCTGCCTTTTTGAGGCAGAACTTTGGTCAAAAACTCAGCTTTGCAGTGCAAAACCCAAATGGCAAAAACAATTGACATGTTGCTTCTTTGAAAAGCTGAGTTTTTGACCAAAGTTCTGCCTCAAAAAGGCAGCATTTTGAACAACATAGTGTGAACAAGAAACCCAAAGTCCCATAGACTTTGCTTGAATAGAAGAACACATCCATTTTGGCATTAAACAGCGCAGAAGAAAAAGCAGCAAAAAAGCAGGTAAAAAGCAGGTAAAAAGCAACGTGCGCACATACCCTTAAGTCTATCCGGAATAAGCAAACATCAGCTAAATCGAATGACAAACACGGCAAAAACAAACTACAGGTGATTAACCTTTCCACGCACCCTCTCTGATGCCCAGTTGGACATGCTGTCCAGGGGCCTAACATTTTCACAAACTAATCATTTCGACTTTTTTTCAGCATTAAAGGTGTACATTTATTCGCACGCAAGATAGTTTTGAAAAAACTTCATCATAAACGAGACAATAGTGGTTTGGATAGCCCGGCCGAGAGGGAGGCGTTACAGACCCTTGAGGATCTTCTGCTTGAACAGTCCAGTGTCTCTACAGGTGTGTTCCCAAAATCGCTACTGCCCAGATCTACTAGATTTCCCCCCTTGTCCCTTTGTCCTGCCGTTGAGGTCTTCACTAGATTAGTGGTGGATAAGTTTAAACAAATCACGGTTAAGAGACAAGGTGATAACCTAACTCATAAACAAAGATCTGCTCTTTCTGAACTGAGCAATTATAATGACATTGTTATTAAACCAGCTGACAAGGGGGGCAATATAGTGATCTGGGCAGTGGAGAATTACGAGAAAGAAGCTTTACAGAAGTTTCGTGATAAGGACACCAACATGAGGCTGCCATCTAACCCCTTGTAAAATATATACGTTATTCCCAAATAATCTTTATTAAGATATAAAAATCACACCAGTAGTGTATAATACAAGAAATTTGACCGTCAGGTCACATATATACATAGTACAATATCATTTGAAGGATAGGCATAGATATTCAACAGGGATAAGGTTCACATATAAGGGATCAAGTCGGAGCTCAGGACTTAACTTTGAAACCATATTTCGGTTTATTCAGGCAGCGCCACATAGTAAGGGAATGTAGGAGGTTTGCTGTCCATGAAAGTCCAGGTAAGTATATGCTGATGCTCTCCAAGTGTCCCCTTTTTTTTTAATAATAGCAGGAGTGAGCCATCAAATTCATGGTAGAATTACAACAGTCTCCACCTCGACGCGTTTCCCCACATAATAAACATGTGGTTCATCAGGAGGCCAAAGAGGTATGATATTAGATATGCAGATCCATGGCGCCAGTCAAACAGGATCCATAGCCAGACAGACAATGCTGGAAAGATAATGCTGCCATAGTCCAGAGAGGCGTCATGCCATCTAACCCCTTGCAGCGGTTTTCTATTGACCTTCTGGGGATCCTTGAGGCGGCGTGTGAGAGCGGCATTATTGATAAAAAATGATGGAGGGGCTCTCCACTAAATATCCAAAGGTGCCTACATTCTACCTAAGATCCATAAAGATGCCCTTAATCCCCCGGGGCATCCTATTATGTCCAGCATAGACGGCTTGTGTGATCCAATTTGTAAAATTATTGATTATCATCTAAAATCTCTAGTAGAAACCTTGCCCTCTTATGTCCGTGACACGACGGACATCCTCAGGAGGATTGACGGCATCTTTATGGATCAGGATATGTTGATTGTAACAGCTGATGTGGAGAGCCTTTACACATGCATATCACATTCTGATGGTCTGAAGGCGGTCCGCCTTTTTCTTGAGATGGGCAGTAGTGATGGCAAATTGAACCTCTTCATCCTTGAGCTTCTCCACTTTGCACTTACGCACAATTTTTTTATTTTTAAAGATCTATTTTATCTGCAGCAGCATGGCACTGCCATGGGGGCGGCCTGTGCCTCTTCGTATGCCAACCTATTCCTTGGCATATGGGAGAGGTTGGTTTTTGGCGATGGGGGCATCAGTGCCAGCTCCCATGTGCAGTGCTGGCTCAGATATATTGATGATGTATTATTTTTTGGCAGGGCACGGTGGAGCAGCTTGATGCATTTATGGGTCAATTGAATGCTAATAATCTTAATATAAAACTGACATATAAAAATAGCAGCAGGTGCATTGACTTTTTGGACATCAACATCGAGGTGGATCCTTTGTCATTCATACAAACTAGTATGTATGGGAAATCCACCTCAGTCAATGCCCTGCTGC
Organism: Anomaloglossus baeobatrachus; assembly: GCF_048569485.1. Lineage (NCBI taxonomy): Eukaryota > Metazoa > Chordata > Amphibia > Anura > Aromobatidae > Anomaloglossus > Anomaloglossus baeobatrachus. Next base: position 168,825 of record NW_027441808.1, read on the forward strand.
ATGCATCCTCAGCCCATACCTTTGCCACCATACGCGCCATCCCGACCGGCCAATTCTTAAGGATTAGGCGGATCTGCTCCTCTGACCAGTCATTTGAAAAACAGGCCACAGAACTCAAACGCCGTTTCCAGGATCGTGGATACAGCAATCGCTGCATTAAGAAGGGGTATTTACGTGCCAAAAGAACTCCACGCACACAATTCCTTCAATATAATTGTAAACAACAACAACCACATATTGACCCTCCTATTCGCTTTATAGGAACCTTTAACAACCAATGGCAGACGATGCGGGGCATCCTTGATAAACACTGGCCTGTTCTACGCACAGATCCAATTTTGGCAGACATACTCCCTTCAGGTTCCCTTATGACAGCTCGCCGTGCTAAGAATCTCCGTGACATCCTGGTAAGGAGTCATTATATTCCTCCGCTTTCCAATTAGTTTGGCACTCGCGTCCCGACACAGGGATGTTTTCCCTGTGGGCGGTGTGTCGCATGTCCTAAAGTCCTCCGCGCCACGACTTTCTCATCATCGGACGACACACGGACAATGAATATACAACATCATATCACATGTGCTACCACGCATGTCATTTACTATGCTACCTGTCCATATTCTCTGGTATATGTTGGTCTCACAGCACGCGAATTGCGGGTGCGTACCAGAAAGCATGTACCGGATATCCGTGCTGCCTCCGATGTGATCGATGTCACTCTCCTGAAGACACTTCCTCGACATTTCAGGAGATTTCATGGATGTGATCAATCCGGCCTCAAGGTACGGGGTATTGATGTTGTTCATGGAGGCTCCAGAGGTGGTGACCTCAAGAAACATTTAGCCCAAGTCGAGGCTCGTTGGATCACCATCCTTGGGACTTTAACACCTGGAGGCCTGAACGAAAACATCAGTTTTGTGTCTTTTTATAGGGTTTATCTGAGCTTTTCCAAGCATAATGTTCTTCTTATATCACTTGGTCATTTTTAACATACCATAATTGTTTTAATTTTGTTTTTATTACTCCACCGCTTATCAATTAATTCGTCTGTGGCGAATGTATTTCCCAGTGGTCTTCTTTTATGTATACTTATTCCTCTCTTGTTTATTTCTTTTTATTAGAACCGTCTTTGATGCAATACTAAATTTGTTTTCTGATCTTTGGACATATCATATAAAATCCTGTTTTCCTATCACCCTACAAGTTTGTGCCGGCATCACTGAACATCAATGATATCTTCTGAATGGACGTTCCTGCTATTCTACGATCTTAATACCACACATTGATATAATCCTGACATATGTGTCTATTTGTTGTCATATTATTATTGTGTTTGGTACAACAAACGATTATCTTGGAAACATCAATATATATATATATATATATATTTTTCTATTGGCCTTTTACTATATTTATATTTGAAGTATTTATACTCTATGACCAATGGTATACTTTTAACGTGACATATGATCTAATGATCAGCATGTTCTTTATAAGCCTTCTTTATATCCTTAATATATATCTCATTCCCCCTACCTTACAAGTTTAGTCTGCTGAAGCAGCATTAATGTTTACTATGTTTGGTATTTTTCTACCTCTATGTTTATACAAATGTTCTTAGTCTGCTGGCAGTTCGTCGCAGGGGCTATTGTTTTGCCCCGCTCGTAATGTGCACCTGGGGCGGTGCATTTGTGTCTTGCAATGTGTTTTGCTGATAATAGGATGTATTAATTTACATCACTTACTACACACCCCTTTTCATGCCCGTCTCAATCGGAGATAGGCCCGGAAGTTGCTGTGTTGATGCGTCTCCGGCGCTATAGTCGCCTGCTCTGTGATTGGTTGGGGGCGGGATTTCTGGAACTACGTCCACTATGCGTGGTTTCACGCCCTGACATGCTTGATGTTGGGTTGGCTCACGTGGTTGCCGGGGTTATGCGTCCTCGGCACATGTGCCTTCCTGACTCAGCCTGAGGGCTGGATACTCCAGCAGTGTGGGACACTTCCAGACCATTGGCGCTAAATGATTCCCGTTTTATATAACTCTCCCCTTACCTTAGCGGTGCACTGTGCTACTAGTATTATTATGCCTTGCTGTGATTGCGGTTAGCAAGGTGTGTGCTTTTTTATAATCTGTGTCCTATAAGCGATCACTAAGTGACTTATGGTCTTATGTACCTGCCCCGGGGGGGACGTGAATCGGATGTGATAGATTTATGTTTTGTTATGATATGTTGGCAGAAGAACATGCTGATCTATACTAACTAATATATGTTTTCTATAAACTTGTCCTCAATCTGGGATTGGCTGGGTGGTCACTGTGGAGACGTACCTCTCACGTTTTACGTGTCTGCTTTGTGACTGGTTGGAGGCGTGACTCCTGGAAGTATATCCACCATGTGTTGTGTTACGCCCTGTTATGTCTAATGCCGGGTTGGATCGCGTGATTGCCGGGGTTACGCGTCTTCGGCACCACGTGTTCCTTCCTGACTTGGCTGGAGGGCGGGACATCTGGGTAATGTGAGATAGTCCCCAGTTCACCTTACACTAGATGTTTCACGTCTCTTGTACATTTGTTTTTCATTATCAGTAGCGTACCCTGCTACCAGTGCTGCCACGTCAGATTGCGATTACTATTAACAATCTTTGTGATCTTCTTATAATCCGCCTTTTTCAGTGATCATCATGTGACCCGGCTTAGGTTTCCGCCCACTATCTAGGTGATGCCCTATCACCTGCTTGATGGGCGTTATTGTTCTCTCCATCACATATCCCTCGGCTGAGCGATTGTTACACCTGACAGCAATGATAATTAACAGAGGCTATTTATACCTACTGGGTTTATACTGCCATTAGGGTCTTCCTCCTTGAGAAAGCAACAGTACCTCTGTGAAACACGCGTCGGTGGTGATCCTAACTCTTCTGGGTATGTGTACATAGGTGTTACTATGCCTCAGGGTCCCCTGTTTTATTACCTGAACCACAGTTTTTCTAGGTAATTATTTTAACCTGTATTTGTATACATACTTACCACGATTCCTGGATGGCTATGTGCACACGCACTTTACTATTTTAATGTCATGATCTCATCCAGGTTTACCTTGTTATCACGTGGTATACTTCAGGTTAATCTAGGTTAACATCTACACTAGTACTCTGTACTTGGGCCCCTGATTTGTTCCATACATCCTTGTATTTAATTGGTGTCTACTGATGACTGGGGCTAAACTCTCCTTGCATGATGATTATCCTCCCATGATTCTGATTCTCGAACTCGAGGGTCAGAATCCTCTAACCAAATCTTATGCATGAGTGAATGGGTTATGTTTTATACATACCTGGTGACATTGTGGTTTCCCCTGTTACTGTCACCTCATTGTAGGACCTTGTACTCCCAACCTCACAGTTGTTAGTAATTCTATTAAATCATGCAATGGAGTCTGGTCCATGTCATTAAGTGTCTTGCTTACATTATATTTAGTCCCGTCATTTAGACTTTCCCACCTCTTCCACGGTTACTTCAGACAGACAGGAAACTTTTACATTAACCAATTGAATATAAACCTTGTACCCCTTGTGATGTTTTGATTTTCTGTAGCAATTTTAAGTGTGATTTTGTGCTGTCTTGCGAGTTATCTCCATTAATAAAATTCTTGTATTTTCATATATACTCGTATTTCTCTTTTGTTCACACTTCTCAAACTGTAGAACTACAAGTCACAGCAATGTCCTACTCACTTCTATCTGCAGCAGGTCTGTTTTCTCAGACTAATCCACACTGGAGCTTCTGGATTCAATGGCTTGCAGAGAGTACTGGGTACAGCAGGCAAAATCCTTCTTCGGCATGATAAACCTGGAGGACAGCAGCTCCTACTAATAGTGCATCCTCTAGCTTCAGAACTCAGTCTCTCATCATACAGAGTGGCAGCTTCACCCCTCCAAGATGGCTCAACTTCCTTCCACAACCCCCCCCCCCCCCGTCCTGTTTCCTCCTCCCCCAGATTTGCATGGCATCTTGGGAGTTGTAGTATTCTGCAGTTCAACCAAAGAAGCAACATCTGTAGAGGTGAATGTGGGTGGAATTCTATACATCGCTCCCAAAGCAGGTGCCACACTTAGATACTGAAACGTCTACTTTCTTGAGAATGTTTTTTCACTTGGGTGGATGTTGTGTAGGACTTTTCCTTCACTAAGGAAAGGATTCTGTGATCACCCATCACTATTGTCTTCCTTGGACATCCAGACCTCTTTGAGTTCCCATGCTCTCGAGTGCGTTCATTTGTTATACCAAATTTTTGATTTGGCCACCCCTAACATTACTACTAGCTCTCAATTTTTATCCTAATGATGTTCTCCTCCTTTGACCGCATGTTGTGGGTTTACAACAACAGCTTCCAAATGCAAATGTCACATCTGGAATCAGCTCCAGACCTTTTATCTGCTTAATTTAAAATGGATTCATGAGGAAATATCCTACGCAGCCCATTAAAGAGCTTTTAAGATAATTGTCTAGTTACTTTTGGTCTCTTTTTAAAGAGACCGCTACATGTTTATGGGCTGTAATTCCTAAGCCCTGGCTCCAATTAGTATGTTAATACCCTCAAATTAAAGCTGAGAATCAGCACTTAAAAACGCATATCGATTACATAGCTGTATATTGAAAATGTTTTGGTAAACAGGTAAAATGACAAAGGAGCTGTGCTGTCACGCCCCCGTCCCACCCAAACTTTGCCAATTTTAAAGTGAAAATGCCAAAAGCCGCCAAAATTTGGCACCACTTTGAATTGATCCAAATTTTTGAGAGACTTTTCAGAGATTTTGTGACAATTTTTTGGCATAATAGCTTTGATAAATTGGGATCAGAGCATCTTATTAACTTCCACATATCTAGGATGCAGTGTGATTCAATTCTACCCTCATTATTTTAGTGTGAAATGTCTACAGATGTTCTGAGGCAAAATCATCACATCTAGACAATAGAGAAAGACAGGCATGAAGAATATATATTTTTAAGCATTTATTAACAAAACAAAAGCTTTGAAATGCAATTATATACAATGTGACATACTGAAGAGTTCCTATCTCCAATCTGGGGCTGCGCTTTTTAGTAAATAAAGCAGTGGGCAACCTGAGATTAGTGAATTATCTAAATATAATCCAGTATCAAAACCTTTCACAAATGTTCCTAAAGGCTCTCAAAATACCCAACTTACTAGCAAAGTTGAGCCTGAATTTCCATTTTGTGGGATCTCAGTGTGCAGAGCGGGATCCCACAAATCTCTGCAGCTGCTCTAAGCACGATACATTGCTCTCTCACCTAATCCAGCGCGGTCATATACTTCTTTAAAGGAAAGGTGTCGCAGTTTTTTATTTTTGTATTAATAATAGTGATTATGAAAACAAGTATTTTTAATACAAAATTAAAATCACTGCTTATTTATTTTTTATTTAATTCTAATTTTACTGGAGGCACTGGGCGCTGCCATCTTGGATTTGGTGTTTGTAACGACAGATACCTCCTTTATGGCAGCCCTCTGTGCATAGACTCTGATAGTCGGGCTTTGACCCCATTTAGTAACATTAGAGAAGGCATCTGCTGTGAAATGCACGCGCCCCCTGGGCTATCCAGATAACAGCAGAGGGAGGAGATCAGCACCATCATTGTGGCGCACACAGCGTATCATGTTTGCTCCACTTTACCCCTGTCAACCACCGGGATGTATGAGTACGGGGCGCCGGGCCGCCTCCCCTCCCCCCGCCGTTACCAATTCCAATGACACCCCTTCCCCCCCTCTACCCAACCCCGCTCTCCTCCCCCTCCACCGCTGCCGGCAAGCATGCAGCAGAACTGTGTGTGTTTGTGTGCGTGTGCATGCAGAGCATGTGAGTACCTACGCCCCTCCCCCCACCACCGCCGATGCTACTGTCTCCAATGTTCCAATGATACCCCCCACTCTCCTTGCCCCTCCCCCGCAGCTGCTGCTACCGTCTCCATTGACACCCCTCGCTACCCCCCCATGCCGTGTATCTAATCCTTTCTTGTGTGATACCTGTTTGGTGAGCCGTGTATCTAATCCTCTCCTATGTGATACTGTCTGCTGAGCTGTGTATCTAATCATATCCTGTGTGATACTGTCTGCTGAGCTGTGTATCTAATCCTCTCCCGTGTGATACTGTCTGGTGAGCCGTGTATCTAACCCTGTCCTGTGTGGTACCATCTGCTGAGCTATGTATCTAATCCTGTGCTGTGTGGAACAGTCTGCTGAGCTGTGTATTTAATCCTATCCTGTGTGATACTGGCTGCTGAGCTGTGTATCTAATCCTTTCCTGTGTGATACTGTCTACTGAGCTGTGTATCTAACCCTATCCTGTGTGATACTGTCTGCTGAGTGTGTATCTAATCCTATCCTGTGTGATACTGTCTGCTGAGCTGTGTATCTAATCCTATCCTGTGTGATACTGTCTGCTGAGTGTGTATCTAATCCTATCCTGTGTGATACTGTCTGCTGAGCTGTGTATCTAATCCTCTCCTGTGTGATATTGCCTCGAGCTGAGTATCTAATCCTATCCTGTGTGATACTGTCTGCTGAGCTGTGTATCTAATCCTATCCTGAGTGATACGTGTTCGGTGAGACGTGTATCTAATCCTATCCTGTTTGGAACTGTCTGCTGAGCCGTGTATCTAATCCTATCCTGTGTGATACTCCTGCTGTCCTTGGTGACACTTTAGACATTTCTTGTGACCAACAAAATGGCTGTGCACTGTGATCTAAACTTCATTCTGTGTTATCCTTTGGAATCCCTCAGATTGGGAGGGGGAGGTGACATCACACACAGGAGAGCAGACTCCGCCCACTTTACTGCAGCTGTAATCCAGGCTATTTCTACAGTTTCAGATTTCAGCAGCTGCTTCCTCTAGTGTTTCAGAGTGGAAAATATCAAAAGTTATTAATTTTTTTTTTTTTTTTTTTGCACGACACCTTCCCGTTTAGATTTTACTGAACTGCTTAAGAAGGATGCCGCAGAGCTGGGGTCGTAGAGCTCACTCTTACACGATCAGTTATCGCTGAGGGTTGTGGGATCTCACAACCTGGAAGTTCCTTTTGGGGACATTAGGGACACTTCCAAAAGTTTTGGTACTGGATTATATTTAGAAAATTCACTTATCTGCGGCTCTCCACTGTATTAGTAAATAATAAAGGCAGCCACAGATTTGTGATAAGCACTATTTAAGGGGAAATCCATCTATCTCACTGCGCAAGAACTATTGTGTAAAAGTCTCACATTTTGTGCATCACACACCTTAACTGTTCAAACATTTAGTGAGTTTTGACATTTTTTGTCTGAAATGTAAGAGAAGTTTAATGAAAGAGGGTGGAGCCTGAAACGGTCAGACAGATTCACAATGATTGTGCCCTTTTATGTTATACGATTTTGATTGTATTGTAATTTTTTACTCTTACTATTTGTTAACCAATTACCATATTTTTCAGACTTTAAGATACACCCTCCCCCCCAAAATAAATTGTGTAGAAAAGGGGGGGGGTCTTAGGGAAAAGGGGGGTGCGTCATAGTCCTGATGTGACGGTGACTGGAGGGGCGGTGGTGGAGGAGTGGGTCACAGGAGGCAGAAACCAGGGCTAACAGTGTACCCGCTAATAACAAAAGTGAATATTCACTGCTCCCCTCACTTATAATCCAGTCTACCTCAACGCACTGAAGCCGGCATCGAGAGATGAGCGGGATTATGAGCATGGGGAGTAGTGAATATTCATTCATTAATAGCAGGCACACATGATCACCCGGTCACCAGCTAACTGCTGCAGCTCGGTGATCACGTGTTTTTTTATTAGAGAATGAATATTCACTGCTCCACACGCCCATAATCCTAGGTGTGGGGACCAGTGAATATTCCGGCAGCCGACGTCCGCGTGTACCTGTAGGTCCATGGCAGTTACGTCATGCAATGTGCCGCTTATACACTGAAGTCACTTGCCAGCATCAAAGACTACACCGCACACTGGGGGAGCAGAGGGATGGTGAGTATAATCAGTTGTTTTTTTATGTCTGCAGCGTGATGAGAAACATATATGTGACGCCCTGGACAACCAGGGGTCACAGGTTAGTAGACACCATACACACACACACCCACACTAGGAAGTTAACATCCGTCAATCAAGACCTGATTGCCTCCCTCAGTGTTAGACAGGCACACCGGGTGGGCGAAGTCAGGCGGAAGACACACCCACCGAGAAGTCTCCTGGCCTGAGGCAGGGAAGCAGCTCAGTCCAGTCGTGGACAGTAGTCTGAGTAGTGCAGTGTGAAGATCAGAGTTGGACAGTAAGGAGTAGAGTCCAGTTGTGGACAGTGAGGAGTACAGTTGGCACAGTTGAGTGGAGAGCAGAGTGTGACACACAGCGCTGCAAGGGGCCTGGTTCGGAGCCTAGGACCCTCACACAGTCAGGCAGGCAGACAGCAGGGGCCGCCTGCAGGAGACCGGGAACACGACCGGTGGAACCGTAGGACCGGAACCGGGTTGGAGCCCGCCGGACCCGAACCGGGGAGCCAGCAGTCTACCGGAGCACCAGGAAGGGTACTCAGACCCTGACTAGGCCGTAGGCTACCATATAGTCGAATTTACTGATTGAGGTCTGGACCTCACGGGGTCCTTTCCCAACCAAAGACCTGATTGAAGGCAACAGCCCAACTCGACTGGATAGCAGCCACCGCCAGAGGCCATAAATCCAAGGGCTAGCGCCTGCGGGCAAAGGAGCTCCCACGACATATCCGCCGGGGAGCGGACCACCCGTGCTTAGGCACCGTGGTCCACTTACGTTAGGTGCAGGAGAAAGGGGACCCTGTCACACCGTCCAGTGCTGCAGCCGGCTGTGGGCCGCCCGTTCTACATCTTGTTTGGTTTACCCGAGACCCTGAGTGACTAAATCGTGAGTACCGCATCACACCGCAGCACTGTGCCCCGCACCATATCTCCCCGCAACCGGGCCCCGGGACAGACCGCCCCTACCCACGGAGGGGTTAACACCAAAGCTGCGCCCCGACACCGCTCCCGGAAGCCCGCCACCTTCACCGCAGCGGTGGTGCCCAGCATCACCACAACCCGTGGGTAGCGTCACGAAAACCACCCCAACACCAACATACCAAGATGAGAGCCATATATACCAGGATGGGGATCATGTATACTATTATGGGACAAAGATGGGGAACATATCTGCCCGGATGAGGGACATATACACCAGGAAGAGAGAAACATTACTGAAAGGGGCCTAAATGTGGGACATTAGTACAGAATCAGGGGGGGATATTACCCCTATAAGGCTGCTTTCACATATCCGTTTTTTCCTGTGCGGCACAATCCTGTGCTTTGCAGAAAAAACGCAACCGTTTTTTTTTGCCGCCGGTTGCGTTTTTTTTTCGCATAGACTTACATTAGCGCCGTATTGTGCCGCATGGCCTTGCGTTCCGTCCAGTTTTTGACGGATGCGGCATATTTAGCCGATGCGGTGGCTGGATAGAACGTTGCCTGGCACGTTTTTTTGTCCGGCGAAAAAAACCGCATCACGCCGCATCCGGCCGATGCGTCGCGATTTCCAATGCATGCCTATGGACGCTGGATAAAGCGTCCTGCGGCAAAAATCACATCCGTTTTTTTGCACTACGCATGCTCAGTAGCCAGCCGCAACCGGCAAAAACCAGACGGACCGCATGTAAAAACGTATGCAAAGGATGCGTTTTTTCGCCGCATCCGTTGCATAGGTTTTAGAACCGGATTGGCCGGCTCTGCTAAAACCGGATGTGTGAAAGCAGCCTTACCATGTCAGCAGCAGGTTCCCCCTCAAACAGTGCGTCATGACTACATATTTTGTTTCAATTTTTTTTTCTATCTTCCTCCTCTAAAACATAGGTGCGTCTTATGGTCATAATAATACGGTAAGTTTAAAAAGAAAATGGTGTTTTCCCTGACCAATTCTTACTTGAGCAATTGATTTTAGGATAAAACCCTTTGACTCACGGTATAACATGAATCCTTCTCCCATGTGACTCATCTGACAACAGGACCTGATTAATGATAAAAACATTTACCAAATTCTGAATGCAAGAATGTCTCCTTTACTGTGTGGGTTTTCTCATGGTCAACAAGAATTGTTTTACCAATTAAACATTTCAAATGTTCACAACATGAAAAAGGTTCCTTCCCTGTGCAGCTTCTTCAGATGTTTAACGAGATTTGATTTTGTAAAATAACATTTTCCACACTCTGAACATAAAAATGGCTTCTCCTCTGTATGATATCTTTGATGACTAACAAGATGTGATTTCCGAGTAAAACAATTCCCACATTCTGAACATGAAAATGGCTTGTCCCCTGTATGAGATCTTTGATGATTAACAAGATCTGATTTCTGTATAAAACATTTCCCACATTCCAAGCATGAAAATGGCCTCTCCCCTGTGTGAGATCTTTGATGCCTAACAAGTTCTGATTTCCGAGTAAAACATTTCTCACATTCCAGGCATGAAAATGGCTTCTCCCCTGTATGAGAGCTTTGATGCAAAACAAGATGTGATTTCCGAATAAAACATTTCCCACATTCCAGGCATGAAAATGGCTTCTCCCCTGTATGAGATCTTTGATGCAAAACAAGATGTGATTTCCGAATAAAACATTTCCCACATTCCAAGCATGAAAATGGCTTCTCCCCTGTATGAGATCTTTGATGGCTAACAAGAGCTGTTTTCTGAATAAAACATTTCCCACATTCCAAGCATGAAAATGGCCTCTCCCCTGTGTGAGATCTTTGATGCCTAACAAGTTCTGATTTCCAAGTAAAACATTTCCCACATTCCAGGCATGAAAATGGCTTGTCCCCTGTATAAGATCTTTGATGCGAAACAAGTTGTGATTTCCGAATAAAACATTTCCCACATTCCAAGCATGAAAATGGCTTGTCCCCTGTATGAGATCTTTGATGCAAAACAAGAGCAGTTTTCTGAATAAAACATTTCCCACATTCCATGCATGAAAATGGCTTCTCCCCTGTATGAGATCTTTGATGCCTAACAAGAGCTGTTTTCTGAATAAAACATTTCCCACACTCTGAACATGAAAATGGCTTCTCTCCTGTGTGAATTTTCTGATGTCTAAGAAAGTTTGATTTCTGAATAAAACTTTTCCCACACTCTGAACATGAAAATGGCTTCTCTCCTGTGGAAGCCGTTTCATGTTCCACATCCCTTCTGTAACTTTTATTTTGCTTACAATTCTGTTGGACTTGCTCGTCATATGTATCACGTGTGATACCTTCATCATGTGTTATAAATTCTGAAGATATTAGATTTCCATCTGAATTCCCAATACAGTCATCTGCTAAAAATAAAAAACACAATGTTATTATTTTTTTAATATTATCTTGAAAGTATATTTAATTTTTAAACCATAACATCAGAAATTAAATTAGGAAAAAATGTATTCTGAATCTGTTGTCCAATTTCGACATCTAAAGGCCGCTTTACACACAACGATATTGCTAGCGATCTCGTTAGCGATGTGACACGCCCAGATCGATGCTACGATTTGCCGAGATCGCTCATAGGTCGTTTTGTAGCGGTCACACGTACCCATCTCACAAACGACGCAACATCGTTCAGCAATATATTGTTTGACCAAGGAGGTCGTGTGGACACCGTCACACAGCATTCCTCCCAACGATTCCGGCAACGACAGAAGCGTATAATTGTCCATAGCATACACCCTGGCGTGTGATTGGCAGGAGTATGATGGAAACACAGATTAAAACAGACAGGAAACACAAATTAAGACAGACGAGACAAAAAGCAAACTCACAGAAATAAATAGGCAGCAACAAAAAGACAACAAGGGTTAACACCACAACAGTTCACAGTAATAATGCACAACAACCAATCGTAAGTCACAACACCTCACCAGACCAGTATAGGTAACCTAAATGACTGGAGAAAAGAAGGAGATACGGAAAAGAACATGTGTGAAAAATTCCATTTTATTCATAAAAATATCATATATAATAAAATCACAACAATATGTGGTCAAAAGGACAAGGATCGGACAGGAGGTGGGGGAAGGTGGGTTGGGGAGGGGGGGGAGGCTTGAGGATGTGGGAGCAATCCTCCTTCAAAAAAGCAACGCTGCGAAACAGCTGTCAGGAGGCTGTTTCCTGCCCCTCGGAACCAACCACCAGGTATACTTATTTATGTTGCCCCTCCATTGTTCCGCCTTCCCTTGGCTGCATGGTGAATTGGATTGGGACTAATAATCGCACAGTAACTCTGTGCCTGGTATTGCCTTAAATTCTCCCTTGGTTCTGTGCAGCACCAGTATTAACTCTTACATGTCTGTGGTGTACATAATGGGAGATTACAGGTGTGCTGCCTCAGCAGGTGATTATTTTTGCATGTACACTTTAGTAGCCCCCCTCTGGTTCAGCTCCTTTGCCACAATTATAATTGAGAAAACCTTTCCATATCTTCAGGCCCCTTGATTGCGCGGTGCACCTGGCTCAGACTTGCTGTGCATGTGTATATATATATACATTTCTTTATGTGCAAATTGAGGAGTCACTTGGTCCTCGCCTGTGGCCCCGCGCAGTCACTTTGCCTTATTTCCACTGTGGTTTCACATTTTCCAGATGGGCTTACTACATGCATGTATACCCACTTGCTGATTGGTTGCATATCTCATGTGGTTCACATGACACATATCCTTCATTTTCTCTCTTGGCCCCAATTCACCACCAGCTCCTTGCTATAGGTTGGTCCTACAATTGATGGCAACTCAGTCACTTAATTCTTCACCCTGGTTGCTTCTGAGAGGCAGGTTGCTCCCACATCCTCAAGCCTCCCCCCCCCTCCCCAACCCACCTTCCCCCACCTCCTGTCCGATCCTTGTCCTTTTGACCACATATTGTTGTGATTTTATTATATATGATATTTTTATGAATAAAATGGAATTTTTCACACATGTTCTTTGCCGTATCTCCTTCTTTTCTCCAGTCATTTATGCTTTATGGAGTAGGCCATTCCTTATGGGACACTACTGAGTGGTCCCATAAGTTAATACTTTATTATGGCCAATTTCTTGCTAACAGTATAGGTAACCTATAGCTGGCATTAATGGAATAGCCCAGCCAGCATATTCAGGAGGGGAGAGAATGATACTGGCTTCCCGCAGCATTTGGTCAAATACACTAACTAGCAACCCAGCAGAGGTTAACTCTTGCTAGCCTGCCTAAATCTGTGGTTTGATGCCTGTGTCTCCATGCACTGCTCACAGACATAAGAGACGTTAGCAGGCAGAGTGTAGTTTCCACAGATCCTGACACCGCCTTGACAGTTGAATAACCTGCAAACATCTCTGTGACATTGGTCCACAACATAAACAATTTTAAAGAGATTTTTTTTCCAAGACGAAAATAAAATAAAGACAAATGTTGAAAATTTAACGGGGATGTCCAGGACTGTAACGTTGATGGCCTATTCTTAGGCTTTATAACGAAAGCATGTAGCAGGGTCTTGCTGTCTGTGCAGATAGACATTTGGGCTCCAATTCATCAAGACCGGCTATGTACACTGAAAATGACATTAGGGACTGGAGTACAATTTCTGGCATAGGGAACGCCGCAATTGTTACGAATTAGAGAACCGGTGGCATCACACCCTTGTTCTGGCCAAGCTCTGCCCATTTTGACATTTGACACACACACACACACACACACAGACACACACACACACCAGCCTGTCTCCTCTTCTGCTTGAAACTCCTGCAATTGAGACATTTGGTCACATGACGTGTTGTCAATAAGGTCCTTAAACAGTCCTATAATTGGCATATAAACACTAAGGCCACTAGGAAAATGGGAGCCCTCTGAAATTGCCCAGTTTACTCTCCCTTTCCCCTAATGCCAGTCCTGCATGCCAGCCTATGTCCTGTTCAGTTCATTTAGACTCCTGCAAATAAAAGACCTTTGGTTACATCATGCCACATGACTTTGAAGTCATTGTGACGCCCTGACAAAATCAGGTTGTCACAGAGGACTGCATCCATCTTCCAGGTGCAGGACTCCCTCCTCCTTGGCCTTCCAACACAAAACCCCACACACAGGTATCCAACACCAGCCATCAAACCCTAGTCACCCCCCAAGACAATAGGGACACACCAGTGGGTGGGGCCAGGCAGATGGTGACGCCCACCTAGGGGTTCTGAGGTGTCAGGGGAGGGAAACACACAGAACAGTGCTAGACAGTTGAAGTGAGAGGATTGTGAAGTGGTGCTCAGGGGTTGGAGCCCCGGACTACTTAACCTGACTAGGTTAGGTGGCAAACGGCAGAGCTGGGCCACAGGCGATGGAGATCCGGTCGAGGGAGACCTTAAGTGGACCGGGGCAGGGTTGTAGCCCGCCGGTGCCGACAGCGGGAATCTGGTCCGGAGGCTGTGCACAGTCGGGGTCCCTGGACCCTGGAGCGAGGACAGCTTCAAGCACCTTTCTAATTAACCAGCAGGGGACAAGATTCCAAGTCTTGTCCCACCGACAGCCCAGATAGAGCGAGACGGAAGCCCAACGAGGGGGATAGGGCATCTGCAAGTTCCTGTTAAGATCCCACGGTTCAGTTCTCGCGGGCCACAGCTCCCACAGAAAAGACACCGGGAGTGGACTTCCCCGTTTCATGCGGACTAGTCAACACACAAGACACAAACCAAAAGTGCAGAAGGAAGGGCCCCTGTTCTGTCAACCAGTGTGCGGGACCCAAGCACACCCCTCCGGAGGCTACCGGTTATCGTCAGTTGGTTTACTATCTGGACTTTATTCAAACAGTGAGTACACTGGTATCATCCGGTCCAACCCCGCAGACTGTGCCCCATCACTCCATCCCACCAACACCTGGGCCCCGGGACAACACCTCCCATACCCGTGGAGGGGATAACATCCTGCTGCCCCGCTCCATCAGACCCGAGCACCCCCATACCAAGGCAGCGGCGGTGTCACAAACAATCACCGCAACCCACGGGTGGCATCACTGACAAACCTCCCCTATATAATAACTACCCCCTTTTCACTTGCGGGTGACGGACGGCTGCGCCCGGGTCTGGCTGCCACTAGAGCCACATCAACCGCCCGGATCCGAGCGTCTCGAGTGCCCCACCTCCTGCTGAAGGTCAATTCCCCGCACGCAACAGCATCAAAGGTCCTTAAGCAATCAACCTTAGATTACAACTGATGGGGTCCCTAAGAGACTGGGGTTTCTAAGAAATAGTGCAGTTTGACTCCTCTTGACGCTGGCCCTGACTGTAACTAGGTCATATTTTCAGGGAAACAGGGCATTCATGAACCCTCTGCAGGTCTTTGAGTTGCCTTCATAACAACATAGAGAAGGCACTAGAAACAAACAGCAGAAGGAGCAGAAGCAAAGAAAATACAGCTGAAAAAACCCACAGCAGAAAGTCTAAAAATGTAAACACAAAATTAGTACAGAAAGTACATGAGTAGATATCTCTTACTGGATAGAGCTGGAGGAATCACATCCTGAGGAACATCGGGATCTTCTTGTTTACAGTCCTGTGGGAGAAGAGGACGGGGACATCTCTCTGGTGTTGTCCTCTTACTGGATAGAACTGGAGGAGACACATACAGGGACTGAATTAATTCCTTACATACAGATAATTATAGGCCGTGTGTATTTAGTCCTGTCTATTACCTGGTGATGTGAGGGGCTGGGGAACCTCCATCATGACGTCCGTGTACAGATCTTTGTGTCCTTCTAAATACTCCCTCTCCTCCATGGAGAAATAGACGCTGACGTCCTGACACCTTATAGGAACCTGACACATACAATGATACCGTCACCCCCGATCCCTTCATAGCGTTACTGTATAATGTCCCAGCAGTGTCACCTCTCCAGTCAGCAGCTCAATCATCTTGTAGGTGAGTTCTAGGATCTTCTGGTCATTGATGTCCTCATGTATCGGGGGGTGAGGTGGAGACCCCGTGATTGGGCTCAGGGGTCTTCCCCATCCCTCAGACACAGGGGCCTGACAGCGCTCACTAGAGGTCTTCTTCACTACTGTGTAATCCTGGTTATGGAGAGACACAGTAATAAATCTCACTCCAGACATTTCCAGAGTCCTCACCTCTCCAGTTCTGTCCATCTGTTATTCCCATAGATAAGAATGATGTAATGTGACGTCATCAGAATCTCTCACCTCTCCAGTAAGCCGGAAGAGGATCTCTAGGGTGAGGTGTAATATCCTCTCCGCCATCTTGTCCCTATCCATATCCATCCTTGATAGGTCAATCAGGAGAATTCTCTTATATAGAAGATCTCCACTGAGAGGATCCGATATTGTAGGGACCTGAATGGGGAGAAGATGACGATGTGACATCAGAAAGAATCCTGTATAGTAACATAATTACTGGAGACTTTATATCCGATCACTGACCGCTGAAATAACGCTAACATATATGACATGAAGGAGAAGACAAGTCCTGGTCTGGTCCTGAGCACTAATTATAGAGAAGCAGCCAAGAGGCCTATGGTCAGAGGAAAAGCAGGAGAGATCCAGAGCTCAGGGGGAGAATCTGTCCACAGGACAACTATAAGTCATAAACTTTACAAATTTGGTCTTTATAGAATAATGGATATTTTTAAAAGCAAAAGAATAAGAATTGATAATTTCTTCACAGACGCCTTCATCCAATTTACCTGAGATAGAGCTGGTTTATAAAGTAGCAGGGGCAAAAATGTGACCTGTAGATTTGTTTACCAGCTTTGCACATCCCCCAAGAGACTGGCAGCAGTACTTGCAGTGAAAGGTTTGTCCTGCAAAGTATTCCCTCAGGGGGCTGAATACTAATGCACATCACAATTTTCAGAGTTATATTTCTTAAAATGTTTAAAAATCGGTGTATAATTTCCTTTATACTTAACAAATATTTGCTACTTTGTGTTGTTATCACATAAAACCCCAATAAAATCCACTTGTTTGTGGCTGTAATGTAAAAAAAACATGGAAAAGTTCACCGGGTGTGAATAGTTTTTCAACGAAAGGTATGTTTACCTTCAACCTAAAAAATTATGACATTTTGCCAGAAATATTTTGGTGCAAACTTGCCGCCATTTAGGAAGACAAGACTTTTTAGACTAAAAAGTCACAAGCAAAGGTCATAGGAAAAAAATACAAAGCGTTTCTATTGTGCGCAAAATTCATGATCCACTTGCAACATTCTGAAGAATTTGGAAAAAAAACAAAACATAAAATGATACGAGAAGACAAAAAAAGCAGCATAGAAAAAAAACAAACAAAAAAAAAACGAAACAATTGATGAGTTGGATGTAAGTTTTGTGGTGCGGAGCCCGTTCTACCGGCAGACGGGATGTGACCGGAGGCAGAAATATTCAGGGAAGGGAAAGATTTTACACTTTGTAGATAAATCCTCTCTTCCCGGGATGTAACGGCCTCTAATGCCGGGATCACACGGCCGGATAAAGAATCATCACAGCTTCATCCAGAAAACTAGGAGAAGTCTTTTCTAAAGGGAGCTTTACACGCTGCGACATCGCTAATGCGGAGTCGTTGGGGTCACGGAATTCGTGACGCACATCCGGCCGCATTAGCGATGCCGTTGCGTGTGACACCGATAAGCGATTTTGCATCGTTGCAAAAACGTGCAAAATCGCTAATCGGCGACATGGGGGTCCATTCTTAAAAATCGTTACTGCAGCAGTAACAAAGTTGTTCCTCGTTCCTGCGGCAGCACACATCGCTGCGTGTGACGCCGCAGGAACGAGGAAGCTCCCCTTACCTGCCTCCCGGCTGCTATGCGGAAGGAAGGAGGTGGGTGGGATGTTACGTCCCGCTCATCTCCGCCCCTCCGCTGCTATTGGGCGGCGGTTCAGTGACGCTTCGGTGACGTCGCTGTGACGCCGCACGGACCGCCCCCTTAGAAAGGAGGCGGTTCGCCGGTCACAGCGACGTCGCCGGACAGGTAAGTACGTGTGACGGCTCTGGGCGATGTTGTGCGGCACGGTCAGCGATTTGCCCGTGTCGCGCAACAGATGGGGGCTGGTACCCACACTAGCGA
Organism: Anomaloglossus baeobatrachus; assembly: GCF_048569485.1. Classification (NCBI taxonomy): domain Eukaryota; kingdom Metazoa; phylum Chordata; class Amphibia; order Anura; family Aromobatidae; genus Anomaloglossus; species Anomaloglossus baeobatrachus. Next base: position 186,953 of record NW_027441808.1, read on the forward strand.
TATCGGGACCGATATCGCAGTGTGTAAAGTAGCCTTTATTTGTCATCCATATACAATCCGGTATTTACAGCCGCTACTAATAATTTACAAGACCATTTACAGCTTCCTCCATTACAGAACTGCAATGTACCCGTAACACAATGTCTGCTGTATGGTGGAGCTGGTGGGAACCTGATGGATTGTGCAGACACAGACCTGAATGGACGAGTCTCATCCGATTTACGGAAGGCACTAGAGGATGCTGGGATTATTCTCACACGCAGATTCTGTCAGTGAGAAAGAAAAATCCCCATCTGCACCGCCACATCCAATAACAATGGTCTGAGGACGAGACGTTGTGTTATTTTATGGACAGCACTGAAAATACAGTGGTGTGAACGAGAACTAAAAGGAACCAAAGCTCTTATCTCTCCTAATCCTGCCATCTCCACCGCTCTCATCAGGATCGGATTGCGGTGTCTGGGGCCCAACAGGGGAATTGACTCTAGGGGCTCACCCTACAGCTAAAAATAAACACCCATTAGTGTTATCCCTGTTATAGTGGAGGGCTGACTGTTTACATGTGATGCCCTGGCAAAACCAGGAGTCACAGATTAGGCCCCCGCATAACACCATCCCTCACAGGGTTACAACGAAGTCAATTAAACTCCTAGTCACCCCCCCTTAGAACCAGACAGACACACCAGTGGGCGGGACCAGGTGGTTAGGGCACGCCCACCTAGGGGTCTAGACAGCTCGGGGCGGGAAAGTCTATATTACGTACCGGTAATGGGATTTTCCTGAGTCGACGACAGCACCCACGAGAGAGGGATCCGCCCCCTTCAGGACAGGAAACCTACAGATAAAAAGGGGCGGTCCCCCTCCCTCATCAGTTGGTTGCAGAGACCGGGAGAGGAACTGCCAAAGAATTAGTAAATAACACAGACCAATCCCAGGACACCGAAGCGCGAGAAAAAACAAACAAAGAAAGGGCAGTGGTGTAAAGGGTGCTGTCGTCAACTCAGGAAAATCCCATTACCGGTACGTAATATAGACTTTTCCTTTCGTCACGACAGCACCCACGAGAGACTTAGAGAGAAGACACACTGAGGGCGGGACAACCACGGGAAGAGCCAAGCTGCCAAACAGAAGGTCAGTGGAAGAACCAAAGGTCAGCCGGCAGAGCCCAGAAAGTGGAAGGAGAAGACCAGGACACAGTCCCACCAAACCGTCGAGGAGACATCCGCCACAGCCACCAAGTAGGAGGCCACCTCGCAGGAGAACGATCCGTCACCGGGGAGGACAGGAGAACAGGCTGCACCACCGACGCGAGGGAAACCGAAGCCCACAGCCATCGGGGCAAAGGACGGCACGACACCAGAGGAGCACAGTCGGAACCCTGAAAGACAAAAAACAAAAAGACCCATCCAGCCGCCAAGGGGCCACCGAGCGACCCGGGGGGGGGGGGGGGGGGGACAGCGCCCCCCCCCCCCAAGCAAGGACGCGAAAGGAAGGGAGAAAGAGCACACGACAGAGAGGGGCAAAAAGGGCGCAAAGGGGAGGGCGTCCCACCCCAGAGCAAGACCCCCGGGAGGAGGGCCGGTAGACGGACTGGCTGGCAGTGGCCCCCAGTCGGAAGGAAGCGCACAACCCCACAGAACCCGCAAGACGGGACGTAAACAGGGCGCCCAGGGCAGAAACTGTCACCCGGAGGGGACCGACCGAGAGACCCAAAACCCCACCCGACAGGAGAATGGCAGAACAGAGGACAACTGAATACAGCAGACGAGGAGGTAGGAAGAGAGGCCAGGAAGAGCAACCACAGCCGACCACAAGGTTGAGTGCGGACAGGCGGCCCACAACGCAGCATCAGCAACGCCCCGACAAAAACACACCAGCAAGGGAAGGCCCGTGACGCGGGGGGGGAGGAAGGGACTCCGCGACAGGAGGGCTGGCCGGGACGGAAAAACCCAGGGGCCCGGAACAAGCACGCCACCAGGAGGGAGAACCAGGGACGGCAGGGCAGGAAGGGAGCAGAAAGGAACACCGGAAGCGAAGTACGAAGCCCGAGGCGTCAGGGCCGGCGCAAGGCCAGGGAGGCGCAAGGCGGCAGAGGCAGAAGCCAGAACACAGGCCCCGGCGGTCCAAAGGCCACCGAGGCCCGGAGGCCCAGAGGCCAAGAGACCCAGAGGCCAAGAGGGACAGAGGCCAAGAGGCACAGATGCCAAGAGGCACAGAGGCCAAGAGGCACAGAGGGCAGGAGGCCAGGAGACACAGAGGGCAGGAGACACAGAGGCCCGAGGCCAGGAGGCCCAGAAGCAGGAGGCCAGGAGGCACAGAGGCACGGGGCCCCGAGGCCCAAGGCCGGGAGGGCCAGAGGCCAGGAAGCCACAGAGGCCCAGAAGCCACAAAGGCCATAAAGGCCAGGAGGCCCAGAGACCGGGAAGGCCGGAGGCCAGGAGGCAAGGAAGCACAGAGGCCAGGAGGCAACAGAGGCATGCGGCCAGGAAGCACAAGGCACAGAGGCCCGAGGCCAGGAGGCACCGAGGCCAGGAGGCAGAGAAACCCGAGGCCAGGAGGCAGAGAAGCCTGAAGCCAGGAGGTACAGAGGCCCGAGGCCAGGAGGCACAGAGGCCCAAGGCCAAGAGGCACCGAGGGACAGAGGCACGAGGACAGGAAGCACGAGGCCAGGAAGCACGAAGCCAAGGAGCACGAGACCAGGAGGCACCGAGGACCGAGGCCCCGAAGCACCGAAGCCCGGAGGCACAGAGGCCAAGAGGCACAGAGGCCAAGAGGCACAGAGGCCAAGAGGCACAGAGGCCCAGAGGCAACACGGGCGCAGAGGCCACACGGGCGCAGAGGCCACATGGGCGCAGAGGCCACACGGGCGCAGAGGCCACACGGGCACAGCGGCCACACAGGCGCAGCGGCCACACAGGCGCAGAGGCCAAACAGGCGCAGAGGCCAACAGGCACAGAGGCCAAACAGGCACAGAAGCCACACAGGCACAGAGGCCAAACAGGCACAGAAGTCACACAGGCCAAACAGGCACAGAGGCCAAACAGGCACAGAGCCAAACAGGCACAGAGGCCAAACAGGCACAGAGGCCAAACAGGCACAGAGGCCAAACCGGCACAGAGGCCAAACCGGCACAGAGGCCAAACCGGCACAGAGGCCAAACCGGCACAGAGGCCAAACAGGCACAGAGGCCAAACAGGCACAGAGGCCAAACAGGCACAGAGGCCAACCCGGCACCGAGGCAAACCGGCACCGAGGCAAACAGGCACCGAGGCAAACAGGCACCGAGGCAAACAGGCATAAGGGCCACAGAAACCAGGAGGCCCCGAGGCCACAAAAGCCAGGAGGCCACAGAAGCCAGGAGGTCACAGAAGCCAGGAGGCCAGGAGGCCACAGAAGCCCAGAGTCCACAGAAGCCAAGAGGCCCGGAGCCACAGAATCCAAGAGTCCCGGAGGCCACAGAAGGCAAGAGGCCCGGAGGCCACACAGGCCCGGAGGCCACAGAGGCCAGGATGCCACCGGGGTCAGGCAACCACAGAGGCCAGGAGGACACAGAGGCCAGGAGGACACAGGGGCCAGGAGGATACAGGGGCCAGGAGGCCACAGAGGCCAGGCGGCCACAGGGGCCAGGAGGCCACAGGGGCCAGGTTCTACCGAGGCCAGGAGGCCACAGGGGCCCAGGAGCTCAGAGGCAGGAGGCACAGAGGCCACCGAGTACAGACCAAGAGGGCACCCCGGCTCACACTCCAGGGCAGACACCACCAGGACGCCGGACACAGCACAGCAGGAGGGACGCCGACGGCAGAGAGACTGACCTAGAAGGGGAGCAACCCCGGACAGAAGGGCAGGGGGAAGGGCTGGCAGAGATCGACAGCCGAGCCCCCCCTGAACCGCAGAAGCAGGAGCACAGCTTTCGGGTCACCGACGCGGAGACAGACCGCGGACGCGGCAGGCCCAGGACACCGTCCCACGTGCACACGCCGTGCAGCGGCGAAGACGCAGGCACGCGTCAGGGAGAGGCTCCGGCCCGACCGCCATAGACTCACCAGCACCGCGCAGAGGCCACACAGGCAGCGTCCGGCCAGGATGGAGGGGACCACGGGCTTCACTAGGAACCTTCCCGGCCGCTCCCCCGGAAGCGCTCCTGCACACTTCCGGGTCACTGCAGCAGGGAAGCGTGCACTGTCGACGCGGCAGGGCCCCCCCGCCGCGCACACGATCCGGTAGAAGCACACCCTGCTGCAGGCGTCATATCCCTGGAGGCAAAGCCGGACCAGGAGAAAGAGGACGAGGTGCATCGGAGGACGGAGTCCACGAGGGGAGCTCCACCGACCGTGCTTCCAGATCCAGAGCTCCGCCGTTCCCTAGGAGACCGCACGGACTCAACAGGACCCAGGCACTGTAGGTTCCGATCCCAGCAGGACAGGAAACCAACTGATGAGGGAGGGGGACCGCCCCTTTTTATCTGTAGGTTTCCTGTCCTGAAGGGGGCGGATCCCTCTCTCGTGGGTGCTGTCGTGACGAAAGGAAAAAACAGTTAGTTTTAAGCCGGGACACAGAAGGTGTCAGTCAGTGAGGAGTCAAGTGAGCAGTTTAAGTCGACAGGTGCCAGGGTTGGAGCCCTGGTACGTTGGCTAGGTGGCAGACGGTCTCCGTCCGCAGGAGACGTGAAGACGGCAGCCGGAGATCCGAGGTGGACCGGAGAAGGGTTGTAGCCCGCCGGTGTAGACACCAGAGAGACCCGACCCCGAAACCGTGCACAGAGGGGGTACTCGTACCCTGAAGCCAGGAACGGAACTGATGGCATAAATAATTAACCGATTGAGGGCAGGATTACAGGTACTGTCCCAGCCAAAGTCCCAAAATCAGACAACCACCCACAAAAAGGGAAAGGGCCACCGCCAGGGCCATAGAATCCCACGGGTCAGCGTCAGCGGGCACGGCTCCTCAGGTACACAGCCAACCGGGAGCGAACTCCCGTGTTCCAGACCAGGAAGTCCAAATCTACGGAAACACAGTGCAGAGGCGAAAGACGGCGACCACCAGCCCGGGTGGGGGACCAGAGTACAACCGGCCACGGCAGCCGGCCACCGGCACCCTTGGTTTACTAAAATACTCATGTGGTTCAGTGACTGTGAGTAACAAACTGTCCCCTGATACGTTCGGGCGCGCAGCCCCCAGTCATCGCCATACCCTGCACAGAGACACTGGGCCCCGGGGCAACCATCCCTACCCACGGAGGGGTTAACATCCAGCTGCCACTACATCTCCCCCAGGTGCCCCACAACAGCAGCAGTGGTGTCCCACTTCACCACACACCATGGGTGGTGTCATGAACCGAGTACGGCCAAGCCTGTACAACTACGTCCCTCTTTTATTTGGCGTGTCCGCGTGACCCCTGGGTCCGGAGGATCCCTCGAGCCACGTAGCATGTCCGGATCTGAGCAGCCAGGCTGCTACAGGCGTGGGGGCGACACATACACAGGCGGATCCTGCACATCTATATTGTGCACCATAACTGGGATGTACAATTACAGTAGTTTGCAGTAATGGGGTCTTTGGTGAAAATAAGTTATCACTGATCTACAGGTTCGGTTGGTGATAACTTATTGATCGGTGGAACCAGACCAGTGGAAACCGCACCGATTGGAAGATTGGGGAACTTTTTGCAGCGGCAGGTGGGGTGTGTGACCGCAGCTCCATTCATCCTCTGTGGAGCAGCCAGATAATAACAAGCCCAGCGCTCGCAGCCACTGAGGGAATGAACGGATCAGGGGTCGAGTCGGACACGAGCTCCAGTGTAATGGGGGATAAAAGTTGCACGATCGGAGCAGGTCCCAGCAATCAGACCCCACTGATGAATAAGTTATCACTTATCCTTAGGCCACGTTCAGTGTTTGGTCAGTATCTTACATCAGTATTTGTAGCCAAAACCAGCAGTGGGTAATAAATACAGAAGTGGTGCCCGTATTTCTATTACACTTTTTCTCTGATTTTACCGCTCCTGGTTTTGGCTTAAAATATTGGGGTAAAAAACTCACTGAATACTCAGTGTGTGCACGTGGCCTTAGTAAAGGTGATTACTTGTTTTCACTGGAGTGCCTCTGCATATGTGCTGCAGTGTAATAGTCACAGGACAGGGAGGAGTTAAATGTTTAAGTATTTAATTTCTATTGGAAATAATCTCCCCCTTATAGAGAGAAAAAGTGACCTCCATACACAACACAACCAATAATTCCACATACAAGGGAGAAATACCGCCACACCGTGACCAGACCGTATATTACCACCAAACAGTGACCAAATACAGCCACATACAAGGGAGAAATACCACCACACTGTGACCAGACCGCAAAGTGACTGAATAATACCACATACAAGGGAGAAATACCGCAACACTATGACCAGATAACATACTACCAACACATAGTGATCAAAAGCAACCACATACCAGAGAGTAATACTACTACACCATAATTAGACTACATAGTAACCGAATATTACCACATACAAGGGAGAAATACCGCAACACTTTAACCACACCACATATTGACCAAATAATACCGCACATGAGACAAATATCAGTACAACATGACCACAGAACATATTACTACCACACAAGGACATATAATACTACAATAACGATCAGGAATAAAAACTACAATGCTAATAACACTAATATTATCATCAGTGCCATAATGCACAGGAATTCTGTATATAGTGTATAGGTAATACAGTGCTCACCAGTGACATTATACACAGGAGCTCTGTAAATAGTGTTAAGTATAGTGTGTGTGTGTGTGTGTGTGTGTGTGTGTGTGTGTGTGTGTTCTCGTTCATGTAACACACTGACTTACCACTGACGTCACTAGCTGACTTTATTCATCTTCATATTTTCTCTTCATCCGGAGCTGACCGCCATCACTTCTTCCTGCCATGACGCGACTCTGCAGAAAATAACAGTCACCTATAGCCGATCACTCCCAGAGCACATTCCTCACTATTTCCCTAATTTCTACACCACATCAGACTCTTGTTCCCCCCCATGGAAGACAATATCCTCAAAATTAACCTATATGTCACCAGTAATAATGTCCCCTTATTTGCCCCTACAGTAATTATGCCCCACGTGCCACCATAAACTAATAATGTATGTTTCTCATTCTGGCCCCTTTTATTTAATGTCTGGGGAAACAAGTGGAATCAGAAGGGGATGTTAATTGCTTCCTGCACAAGATATCCCCCACACACTGCTCCTCTCCAAAATAGCCCCACAAAGAGCCCCTTTCCAAAATGTCCCCCAAAAATTTTCTCTTTCTAAAATATCTCCCCCATACTAAATCACTGTATAAATCCCTCCCTCCTCATTATACTACGCTGCCTTCCACAATCCTTGATGCCTCATAATGTCCCACACTGCCCTATAATGTCCCAATTTGCTTCATAATGTCCTCCATTATCCTATAATGTCCCCCACTGCCCTATAATGTTCCAAACTGCCTTATAATGTCGCCACTGTCCTATAATGTCCCCCACTGCCCTATAATGTCCCACACTGCCCTATAATATCCCCCACTGCCCTATAATATCCCCCACTGCCCTATAATGTCCCCCACTGCCCTATAATGTCCCCCACTGCCCTATTATGTCCCCCACTGACCCATAATATGATCCATAAAGTCCCCAACCGCTTCTTTATGCCCCTTGTAAAATAACACCGTCCCTCCCCCACCCGCAGCCCCTCATGTAAAATTATTGTACATCTTCGGCTTCTCTGGAGCGCTTACCTGTGCCTGCACGTCCTCCTCTTCATCCCTGCAGCTGCGGCCCGGTGATGATGATGTCGGTGCAGGACTGAGGCGCGCTCCTCTGCCTCAGTCCTGTCGCATCCTCCTCCTCTGGTGATGACGTCCCGTTGCGGTGCGGGCTGTGCAGCGCTGCTCTGCCTCCTGTCACTGGCCGCACTGTACAAATGTATGCGCGCCTGAAAGACGCGCATACATTTGAATAGCGGCCCAGTCTCCAGGCCTGCACACCTCATCGGTTCAGGCCTGGGGACTCCCGCAGTGCACCGCTAGGACCTTTGGTGAGTCACATGACATATGTGATGTCACTAAAAGTCATGCAACTGCAGAAACGTTAGTGATCGTACGGAATGTGTACGATCACTGAAGTTAATGATTGAAAGGCTTTGGGCCCCTTAGAGCATGGGGGCCCTGGATGAGCTGCTGAGTCTGCCCACCAATAAACGCTGGCTCTGAGACACAGGCGGCCCTGTAGAGCGATTCCCCGCTACCCTGGTGGGCCAGACCAACCCTGGCTCTCATTACACAAGTATAAACCATATAATACTGGAGGATAAAACAAGACTGAGCACAAGACCTTCACAGCCGTCTACACATCATAGGGGGATTTCACGGCACCTTCTCTCCATCTACCTGATGATCCTGAGGAACATCGGGATCTTCTTGTTTACAGTCCTGTGGGAGAAGAGGACGGGGACATCTCTCTGGTGTTGTCCTCTTACTGGATAGACCTGGAGGAGACACATACAGGGACTGAATTCATTCCTTACATACAGATAATTATAGGCCGTGTGTATTTAGTCCTGTCTATTACCTGGTGATGTGAGGGGCTGGGGAACCTCCATCATGACGTCCTTGTACAGATCTTTGTGTCCTTCTAAATACTCCCACTCCTCCATGGAGAAATAGACGGTGACGTCCTGACACCTTATAGGAACCTGACACATACAATGATACCGTCACCCCCGATCCCTTCATAGCGTTACTGTATAATGTCCCAGCATTCCCAGCAGTGTCACCTCTCCAGTCAGCAGCTCAATCATCTTGTAGGTGAGTTCTAGGATCTTCTGGTCATTGATGTCCTCATGTATCGGGGGGTGAGGTGGAGGCCCCGTGATTGGGCTCAGGGGTCTTCCCCATCCCTCAGACACAGGGGCCTGACAGTGCTCACTAGAGGTCTTCTTCACTACTGTGTAATCCTGGTTATGGAGAGACACAGTAATAAATCTCACTCCAGACATTTCCAGAGTCCTCACCTCTCCAGTTCTGTCCATCTGTTATTCCCATAGATAAGAATGATGTAATGTGACGTCATCAGAATCTCTCACCTCTCCAGTAAGCCGGAAGAGGATCTCTAGGGTGAGGTGTAATATCCTCTCCGCCATCTTGTCCCTGTCCATATCCATCCTTCACGGGGCAATCAGGAGAATTCTCTTCTATAGAAGATCTCCACTGAGAGGATCCGATATTGTAGGGACCTGAATGGGGAGAAGATGACGATGTAACATCATAGAGAATCCGCTGTAATAATACAATTACTGGAGAGAATAAGGGGAACATATAATGAGAACATTCTGGGGGAACATTATACTGTAGGGGGCAGAAAGGGGCCGAGGACCGGGGACAGAAAGGGGCCGAGGACTGAGGGCGGGAAGGGGCCGAGGGCAGAAAGGGACTGAGGGCAGAAAGGAGCCGAGGACTGAAGGCAGAAAGGGGCCGAGGACTGAGGGCGGAAAGGGTCCGAAGACAGAAAGGGGTTGGGGACTGAGGGCAGACGGGTTTCCTCACTTCCGGCCTCTCATAGTTGGGGCGTTTGTATCTATCAGAGGAAAAAGAATAAAAACCTCACGATTCATAGAAATCAGAGAGAGAAAAACTCCAAGAAAGTTTAAGAGCTGAAGGGGTTAATGCCGCCTGCCCCAGTAATGGGGAATCTCCACACACCTCCACCTGCAGAGCCGCACACTAGATATATAATACCCTGCACCTACCTCCACCTGCAGAGCCGCACACTAGATATATAATACCCTGCACCTACCTCCACCTGCAGAGCCGCACACTAGATATATAATACCCTGCACCTACCTCCTCCTGCAGAGCCGCACACTAGATATATAATACCCTGCACCTACCTCCACCTGCAGAGCCGCACACTAGATATATAATACCCTGCACCTACCTCCACCTGCAGAGCCGCACACTAGATATATAATACCCTGCACCTACCTCCACCTGCAGAGCCGCACGCTAGATATATAATAACCTGCACCTACCTCCTCCTGCAGAGCCGCACACTAGATATATAATACCCTGCACCTGCCTCCACCTGCAGAGCCGCACACTAGATATATAATACCCTGCACCTACCTCCACCTGCAGAGCCGCACGCTAGATATATAATAACCTGCACCTACCTCCACCTGCAGAGCCGCACACTAGATATATAATACCCTGCACCTGCCTCCACCTGCAGAGCCGCACACTAGATATATAATACCCTGCACCTACCTCCACCTGCAGAGCCGCACACTAGATATATAATACCCTGCACCTGCCTCCACCTGCAGAGCCGCACACTAGATATATAATACCCTGCACCTACCTCCACCTGCAGAGCCGCACACTAGATATATAATACCCTGCACCTACCTCCTCCTGCAGAGCCGCACACTAGATATATAATACCCTGCACCTACCTCCACCTGCAGAGCCGCACACTAGATATATAATACCCTGCACCTACCTCCACCTGCAGAGCCGCACACTAGATATATAATACCCTGCACCTACCTCCTCCTGCAGAGCCGCACACTAGATATATAATACCCTGCACCTACCTCCACCTGCAGAGCCGCACACTAGATATATAATACCCTGCACCTACCTCCTCCTGCAGAGCCACACACTAGATATATAATAACCTGCACCTACCTCCACCTGCAGAGCCGCACACTAGATATATAACACCCTGCACCTACCTCCACCTGCAGAGCCGCACACTAGATATATAATACCCTGCACCTACCTCCGCCTGCAGAGCCGCACACTAGATATATAATACCCTGCACCTACCTCCGCCTGCAGAGCCGCACACTAGATATATAATACCCTGCACCTACCTCCACCTGCAGAGCCGCACACTAGATATATAATACCCTGCACCTACCTCCACCTGCAGAGCCGCACACTAGATATATAATACCCTGCACCTACCTCCTCCTGCAGAGCCGCACACTAGATATATAATACCCTGCACCTACCTCCACCTGCAGAGCCGCACACCAGATATATAATACCCTGCACCTACCTCCTCCTGCAGAGCCGCACACTAGATATATAATACCCTGCACCTACCTCCTCCTGCAGAGCCGCACACTAGATATATAATACCCTGCACCTACCTCCACCTGCAGAGCCGCACACTAGATATATAATACCCTGCACCTACCTCCACCTGCAGAGCCGCACACTAGATATATAATACCCTGCACCTACCTCCTCCTGCAGAGCCGCACACTAGATATATAATACCCTGCACCTACCTCCACCTGCAGAGCCGCACACTAGATATATAATACCCTGCACCTACCTCCACCTGCAGAGCCGCAACGATGCTGAAGTTGGTTTCTTATTCGTCCAGTTTCTTATTCGGGGCTGAAGTTGGTTTCTTATTCGTCAGTTTCTTATTCGGCAATTTAGTTTTTTCAGTTTTTTATGCATTTATCAACAAAAATGACACATGACAATAATAAAATACAATGCACTGATGAGCCCTAATATACATACACTCAAAACCAGCTGCGAAAATTAAAAAACTGGCAAAAAAATGGGCATCAAAGTGGGCACCGAAGTATGTTAGTGAAAGAGTTAAATGGCTTTGGGCCACTGATCTAACACCAAAATTGCATATCTAGTGATGCCTCTAATCAAACTCAAGTGTCTCCAGCCTGGCCCAAAGGGGTTCTGGGCATCAAAACTGGCACCAAAGTGGGCACACAGCCAATTTTCACAGATTTGAATAAGTAACTGGTGTTTTTGAGGGGTTAAATGGCTTTGGGCCACTGATCTCACACCACATTTACATATCTAGTGATGCCACACATCAAATTCAGATCACTACAGCCTGGCCCAAACAGGTTCTGGGCATCAGAACTGGCATCAAAGTGGGCAAAACCCCAGTTTTCACAGATTTGAATAAGTAACCAGTGTTTTTGAGGGGTTAAATGGCTTTGGGCCACTGATCTCACACCACATTTACATACCTAGTGATGCCACACATCAAATTCAGATCACTACAGCCTGGCCCAAACAGGTTCTGGGCATCAGAACTGGCATCAAAGTGGGCAAAACCCCAGTTTTCACAGATTTGAATAAGTAACCAGTGTTTTTGAGGGGTTAAATGGCTTTGGGCCACTGATCTCACACCACATTTACATACCTAGTGATGCCACACATCAAATTCAGATCACTTCAGCCTGGCCCAAACAGGTTCTGGGCATCAGAACTGGCATCAAAGTGGTAAAAATCCCAGTTTTCACAGATTTGAATAAGTAACTGGTGTTTTTGAAGGGTTAAATGGCTTTGGGCCACTGATCTCACACCACATTTACATACCTAGTGATGCCACACATCAAATTCAGATCACTTTAGCCTGGCCCAAACAGGTTCTGGGCATCATAACGGGCATCAAAGTGGGCAAAAACCCAGTTTTCACAGATTTGAATAAGTAACCAGTGTTTTTGAGGGGTTAAATGGCTTTGGGCCACTGATCTCACACCACATTTACATACCTAGTGATGCCACACATCAAATTCAGATCACTTTAGACTGGCCCAAACAGGTTCTGGGCATCAGAACTGGCATCAAAGTGGGCAAAACCCCAGTTTTCACAGATTTGAATAAGTAACCAGTGTTTTTGAGGGGTTAAATGGCTTTGGGCCACTGATCTGACACCACACTTACATACCTAGTGATGCCACACATCAAATTCAGATCACTCCAGCCTGGCCCAAACAGGTTCTGGGCATCAGAACTGGCATCAAAGTGGTAAAAATCCCAGTTTTCACAGATTTGAATAAGTAACCAGTGTTTTTGAGGGGTTAAATGGCTTTGGGCCACTGACCTCACACCACATTTACATACCTAGTGATGCCACACATCAAATTCAGATCTCTCCAGCCTGGCCCAAACAGGTTCTGGGCATCAGAACTGGCATCAAAGTGGTAAAAATCCCAGTTTTCACAGATTTGAATAAGAAACCAGTGTTTTTGAGGGGTTAAATGGCTTTGGGCCACTGACCTCACACCACATTTACATACCTAGTGATGCCACACATCAAATTCAGATCACTCCAGCCTGGCCCAAACAGGTTCTGGGCATCAGAACTGGCATCAAAGTGGGCAAAACCCACTTTTCACAGATTTGAATAAGTAACCAGTGTTTTTGAGGGGTTAAATGGCTTTGGGCCACTGACCTCACACCACATTTACATACCTAGTGATGCCACACATCAAATTCAGATCACTCCAGCCTGGCCCAAACAGGTTCTGGGCATCAGAACTGGCATCAAAGTGGGCAAAACCCACTTTTCACAGATTTGAATAAGTAACCAGTGTTTTTGAGGGGTTAAATGGCTTTGGGCCACTGATCTCACACCACATTTACATACCTAGTGATGCCACACATCAAATTCAGATCACTCCAGCCTGGCCCAAACAGGTTCTGGGCATCAGAACTGGCATCAAAATGGGCAAAACCCCAGTTTTCACAGATTTGAATAAGTAACCAGTGTTTTTGAGGGGTTAAATGGCTTTGGGCCACTGACCTCACACCACATTTACATACCTAGTGATGCCACACATAAAATTCAGATCACTCCAGCCTGGCCCAAACAGGATCTGGGCATCAGAACTGGCATCAAAGTGGTAAAAATCCCAGTTTTCACAGATTTGAATAAGTAACTGGTGTTTTTGAAGGGTTAAATGGCTTTGGGCCACTGATCTCACACCACATTTACATACCTAGTGATGCCACACATCAAATTCAGATCACTTCAGCCTGGCCCAAACAGGTTCTGGGCATCAGAACTGGCATCAAAGTGGGCAAAAACCCAGTTTTCACAGATTTGAATAAGTAACCAGTGTTTTTGAGGGGTTAAATGGCTTTGGGCCACTGATCTCACACCACATTTACATACCTAGTGATGCCACACATCAAATTCAGATCACTTTAGCCTGGCCCAAACAGGTTCTGGGCATCAGAACTGGCATCAAAGTGGGCAAAACCCCAGTTTTCACAGATTTGAATAAGTAACTGGTGTTTTTGAGGGGTTAAATGGCTTTGCACCACTGATCTCACACCACATTTACATACCTAGTGATGACACACATAAAATTCAGATCACTTTAGCCTGGCCCAAACAGGTTCTGGGCATCAGAACTGGCATCAAAGTGGGCAAAACCCCAATTTTCACAGATTTGAATAAGTAACCAGTGTTTTTGAGGGGTTAAATGGCTTTGGGCCACTGACCTCACACCACATTTACATACCTAGTGATGCCACACATCAAATTCAGATCTCTCCAGCCTGGCCCAAACAGGTTCTGGGCATCAGAACTGGCATCAAAGTGGTAAAAATCCCAGTTTTCACAGATTTGAATAAGAAACCAGTGTTTTTGAGGGGTTAAATGGCTTTGGGCCACTGACCTCACACCACATTTACATACCTAGTGATGCCACACATCAAATTCAGATCACTCCAGCCTGGCCCAAACAGGTTCTGGGCATCAGAACTGGCATCAAAGTGGGCAAAACCCACTTTTCACAGATTTGAATAAGTAACCAGTGTTTTTGAGGGGTTAAATGGCTTTGGGCCACTGATCTCACACCACATTTACATACCTAGTGATGCCACACATCAAATTCAGATCACTTTAGCCTGGCCCAAACAGGTTCTGGGCATCAGAACTGGCATCAAAGTGGGCAAAACCCCAGTTTTCACAGATTTGAATAAGTAACTGGTGTTTTTGAGGGGTTAAATGGCTTTGCACCACTGATCTCACACCACATTTACATACCTAGTGATGACACACATAAAATTCAGATCACTTTAGCCTGGCCCAAACAGGTTCTGGGCATCAGAACTGGCATCAAAGTGGGCAAAACCCCAATTTTCACAGATTTGAATAAGTAACCAGTGTTTTTGAGGGTTAAATGGCTTTGGGCCACTGATCTCACACCACATTTACATACCTAGTGATGCCACACATCAAATTCAGATCACTTCAGCCTGGCTCAAACAGGTTCTGGGCATCAGAACTGGCATCAAAGTGGGCAAAACCCCAGTTTTCACAGATTTGATTAAGTAACCAGTGTTTTTGAGGAGTTAAATGGCTTTGGGCCACTGATCTCACACCACATTTACATACCTAGTGATGCCACACATAAAATTCAGATCACTCCAGCCTGGCCCAAACAGGATCTGGGCATCAGAACTGGCATCAAAGTGGTAAAAATCCCAGTTTTCACAGATTTGAATAAGTAACTGGTGTTTTTGAAGGGTTAAATGGCTTTGGGCCACTGATCTCACACCACATTTACATACCTAGTGATGACACACATAAAATTCAGATCACTCCAGCCTGGCCCAAACAGGTTCTGGGCATCAGAACTGGTATCAAGATGGGCAAAACCCCAGTTTTCACAGATTTGAATAAGTAACCAGTGTTTTTGAGGGGTTAAATGGCTTTGGGCCACTGATCTGACACCACATTTACATACCTAGTGATGACACACATCCAATTCAGATCACTTTAGCCTGGCCCAAACAGGTTCTGGGCATCAGAACTGGCATCAAAGTGGGCAAAACCCCAGTTTTCACAGATTTGAATAAGTAACCAGTGTTTTTGAGGGGTTAAATGGCTTTGGGCCACTGATCTGACACCACATTTACATACCTAGTGATGCCACACATCAAATTCAGATCACTCCAGCCTGGCCCAAACAGGTTCTGGGCATCAGAACTGGCATCAAAGTGGTAAAAATCTCAGTTTTCACAGATTTGAATAAGTAACCAGTGTTTTTGAGGGGTTAAATGGCTTTGGGCCACTGACCTCACACCACATTTACATACCTAGTGATGCCACACATAAAATTCAGATCACTCCAGCCTGGCCCAAACAGGATCTGGGCATCAGAACTGGCATCAAAGTGGTAAAAATCCCAGTTTTCACAGATTTGAATAAGTAACTGGTGTTTTTGAAGGGTTAAATGGCTTTGGGCCACTGATCTTACACCACATTTACATACCTAGTGATGCCACACAACAAATTCATATCACTACAGCCTGGCCCAAACAGGTTCTGGGCATCAGAACTGGTATCAAGATGGGCAAAACCCCAGTTTTCACAGATTTGAATAAGTAACCAGTGTTTTTGAGGGGTTAAATGGCTTTGGGCCACTGATCTGACACCACATTTACATACCTAGTGATGACACACCTAAAATTCAGATCACTTTAGCCTGGCCCAAACAGGTTCTGGGCATCAGAACTGGCATCAAAGTGGGCAAAACCCCAATTTTCACAGATTTGAATAAGTAACCAGTGTTTTTGAGGGGTTAAATGGCTTTGGGCCACTGACCTCACACCACATTTACATACCTAGTGATGCCACACATAAAATTCAGATCACTCCAGCCTGGCCCAAACAGGATCTGGGCATCAGAACTGGCATCAAAGTGGTAAAAATCCCAGTTTTCACAGATTTGAATAAGTAACCAGTGTTTTTGAAGGGTTAAATGGCTTTGGGCCACTGATCTCACACCACATTTACATACCTAGTGATGCCACACATCAAATTCAGATCACTTCAGCCTGGCCCAAACAGGTTCTGGGCATCAGAACTGGCATCAAAGTGGGCAAAAACCCAGTTTTCACAGATTTGAATAAGTAACCAGTGTTTTTGAGGGATTAAATGGCTTTGGGCCACTGATCTCACACCACATTTACATACCTAGTGATGCCACACATCAAATTCAGATCACTTTAGCCTGGCCCAAACAGGTTCTGGGCATCAGAACTGGCATCAAAATGGGCAAAACCCCAGTTTTCACAGATTTGAATAAGTAACTGGTGTTTTTGAGGGGTTAAATGGCTTTGCACCACTGATCTCACACCACATTTACATACCTAGTGATGACACACATCAAATTCAGATCACTTTAGCCTGGCCCAAACAGGTTCTGGGCATCAGAACTGGCATCAAAGTGGGCAAAACCCCAATTTTCACAGATTTGAATAAGTAACCAGTGTTTTTGAGGGGTTAAATGGCTTTGGGCCACTGATCTCACACCACATTTACATACCTAGTGATGCCACACATCAAATTCAGATCACTCCAGCCTGGCCCAAACAGGATCTGGGCATCAGAACTGGCATCAAAGTGGTAAAAATCCCAGTTTTCACAGATTTGAATAAGTAACTGGTGTTTTTGAAGGGTTAAATGGCTTTGGGCCACTGATCTCACACCACATTTACATACCTAGTGATGCCACACATCAAATTCAGATCACTTCAGCCTGGCCCAAACAGGTTCTGGGCATCAGAACTGGCATCAAAGTGGGCAAAAACCCAGTTTTCACAGATTTGAATAAGTAACCAGTGTTTTTGAGGGGTTAAATGGCTTTGGGCCACTGATCTCACACCACATTTACATACCTAGTGATGCCACACATCAAATTCAGATCACTTTAGCCTGGCCCAAACAGGTTCTGGGCATCAGAACTGGCATCAAAGTGGGCAAAACCCCAGTTTTCACAGATTTGAATAAGTAACTGGTGTTTTTGAGGGGTTAAATGGCTTTGCACCACTGATCTCACACCACATTTACATACCTAGTGATGAGACACATAAAATTCAGATCACTTTAGCCTGGCCCAAACAGGTTCTGGGCATCAGAACTGGCATCAAAGTGGGCAAAACCCCAATTTTCACAGATTTGAATAAGTAACCAGTGTTTTTGAGGGGTTAAATGGCTTTGGGCCACTGATCTCACACCACATTTACATACCTAGTGATGCCACACATCAAATTCAGATCACTTTAGCCTGGCCCAAACAGGTTCTGGGCATCAGAACTGCCATCAAAGTGGGCAAAACCCCAGTTTTCACAGATTTGAATAAGTAACCAGTGTTTTTGAGGAGTTAAATGGCTTTGGGCCACTAATCTCACACCACATTTACATACCTAGTGATGCCACACATCAAATTCAGATCACTCCAGCCTTGCCCAAACAGGTTCTGGGCATCAGAACTGGCATCAAAGTGGGCAAAACCCACTTTTCACAGATTTGAATAAGTAACCAGTGTTTTTGAGGGGTTAAATGGCTTTGGGCCACTGACCTCACACCACATTTACATACCTAGTGATGCCACACATCAAATTCAGATCACTCCAGCCTGGCCCAAACAGGTTCTGGGCATCAGAACTGGCATCAAAGTGGGCAAAACCCATTTTTCACAGATTTGAATAAGTAACCAGTGTTTTTGAGGGGTTAAATGGCTTTGGGCCACTGATCTGACACCCCATTTACATACCTAGTGATGCCACACATCAAATTCAGATCACTCCAGCCTGGCCCAAACAGGTTCTGGGCATCAGAACTGGCATCAAAATGGGCAAAACCCCAGTTTTCACAGATTTGAATAAGTAACCAGTGTTTTTGAGGGGTTAAATGGCTTTGGGCCACTGAACTCACACCACATTTACATACCTAGTGATGACACAAATAGAATTCAGATCACTCCAGCCTGGCCCAAACAGGTTCTGGGCATCAGAACTGGTATCAAGATGGGCAAAACCCCAGTTTTCACAGATTTGAATAAGTAACCAGTGTTTTTGAGGGGTTAAATGGCTTTGGGCCACTGATCTGACACCACATTTACATACCTAGTGATGACACACATAAAATTCAGATCACTTTAGCCTGGCCCAAACAGGTTCTGGGCATCAGAACTGGCATCAAAGTGGGCAAAACCCCAATTTTCACAGATTTGAAGAAGTAACCAGTGTTTTTGAGGGGTTAAATGGCTTTGGGCCACTGATCTCACACCACATTTACATACCTAGTGATGCCACACATAAAATTCAGATCACTTTAGCCTGGCCCAAACAGGTTCTGGGCATCAGAACTGGCATCAAAGTGGGCAAAAACCCAGTTTTCACAGATTTGAATAAGTAACCAGTATTTTTGAGGGGTTAAATGGCTTTGGGCCACTGATCTCACACCACATTTACATACCTAGTGATGCCTCACATCAAATTCAGATCACTTTAGCCTGGCCCAAACAGGTTCTGGGCATCAGAACTGGCATCAAAGTGGGCAAAACCCCAGTTTTCACAGATTTGAATAAGTAACCAGTGTTTTTGAGGGGTTAAATGGCTTTGGGCCACTGATCTCATACCACATTTACATACCTAGTGATGCAACACATCAAATTCAGATCACTCCATCCTGGCCCAAACAGGTTCTGGGCATCAGAACTGGCATCAAAGTGGGCAAAACCCACTTTTCACAGATTTGAATAAGTAACCAGTGTTTTTGAGGGGTTAAATGGCTTTGGGCCACTGATCTCACACCACATTTACATACCTAGTGATGCCACACATCAAATTCAGATCACTTTAGCCTGGCCCAAACAGGTTCTGGGCATCAGAACTGGCATCAAAGTGGTCAAAACCCCAGTTTTCACAGATTTGAATAAGTAACTGGTGTTTTTGAGGGGTTAAATGGCTTTGCACCACTGATCTCACACCACATTTACATACCTAGTGATGCCACACATCAAATTCAGATCACTTTAGCCTGGCCCAAACAGGTTCTGGGCATCAGAACTGGCATCAAAGTGGGCAAAACCCCAGTTTTCACAGATTTGAATAAGTAACCAGTGTTTTTGAGGAGTTAAATGGCTTTGGGCCACTGACCTCACACCACATTTACATACCTAGTGATGCCACACATCAAATTCAGATCACTCCAGCCTTGCCCAAACAGGTTCTGGGCATCAGAACTGGCATCAAAGTGGGCAAAACCCACTTTTCACAGATTTGAATAAGTAACCAGTGTTTTTGAGGGGTTAAATGGCTTTGGGCCACTGATCTGACACCACATTTACATACCTAGTGATGCCACACATCAAATTCAGATCACTTTAGCCTGGCCCAAACAGGTTCTGGGCATCAGAACTGGCATCAAAGTGGGCAAAACCCCAGTTTTCACAGATTTGAATAAGTAACCAGTGTTTTTGAGGGGTTAAATGGCTTTGGGCCACTGATCTGACACCACATTTACATACCTAGTGATGCCACACATCAAATTCAGATCACTCCAGCCTTGCCCAAACAGGTTCTGGGCATCAGAACTGGCATCAAAGTGGGCAAAACCCACTTTTCACAGATTTGAATAAGTAACCAGTGTTTTTGAGGGGTTAAATGGCTTTGGGCCACTGATCTGACACCACATTTACATACCTAGTGATGCCACACATCAAATTCAGATCACTTTAGCCTGGCCCAAACAGGTTCTGGGCATCAGAACTGGCATCAAAGTGGGCAAAACCCCAGTTTTCACAGATTTGAATAAGTAACCAGTGTTTTTGAGGGGTTAAATGGCTTTGGGCCACTGATCTGACACCACATTTACATACCTAGTGATGCCACACATCAAATTCAGATCACTCCAGCCTGGCCCAAACAGGTTCTGGGCATCAGAACTGGCATCAAAATGGGCAAAACCCCAGTTTTCACAGATTTGAATAAGTAACTGGTGTTTTTGAGGGGTTAAATGGCTTTGCACCACTGATCTCACACCACATTTACATACCTAGTGATGACACACATCAAATTCAGATCACTTTAGCCTGGCCCAAACAGGTTCTGGGCATCAGAACTGGCATCAAAGTGGGCAAAACCCCAATTTTCACAGATTTGAATAAGTAACCAGTGTTTTTGAGGGGTTAAATGGCTTTGGGCCACTGATCTCACACCACATTTACATACCTAGTGATGCCACACATCAAATTCAGATCACTCCAGCCTGGCCCAAACAGGATCTGGGCATCAGAACTGGCATCAAAGTGGTAAAAATCCCAGTTTTCACAGATTTGAATAAGTAACTGGTGTTTTTGAAGGGTTAAATGGCTTTGGGCCACTGATCTCACACCACATTTACATACCTAGTGATGCCACACATCAAATTCAGATCACTTCAGCCTGGCCCAAACAGGTTCTGGGCATCAGAACTGGCATCAAAGTGGGCAAAAACCCAGTTTTCACAGATTTGAATAAGTAACCAGTGTTTTTGAGGGGTTAAATGGCTTTGGGCCACTGATCTCACACCACATTTACATACCTAGTGATGCCACACATCAAATTCAGATCACTTTAGCCTGGCCCAAACAGGTTCTGGGCATCAGAACTGGCATCAAAGTGGGCAAAACCCCAGTTTTCACAGATTTGAATAAGTAACTGGTGTTTTTGAGGGGTTAAATGGCTTTGCACCACTGATCTCACACCACATTTACATACCTAGTGATGAGACACATAAAATTCAGATCACTTTAGCCTGGCCCAAACAGGTTCTGGGCATCAGAACTGGCATCAAAGTGGGCAAAACCCCAATTTTCACAGATTTGAATAAGTAACCAGTGTTTTTGAGGGGTTAAATGGCTTTGGGCCACTGATCTCACACCACATTTACATACCTAGTGATGCCACACATCAAATTCAGATCACTTTAGCCTGGCCCAAACAGGTTCTGGGCATCAGAACTGCCATCAAAGTGGGCAAAACCCCAGTTTTCACAGATTTGAATAAGTAACCAGTGTTTTTGAGGAGTTAAATGGCTTTGGGCCACTAATCTCACACCACATTTACATACCTAGTGATGCCACACATCAAATTCAGATCACTCCAGCCTTGCCCAAACAGGTTCTGGGCATCAGAACTGGCATCAAAGTGGGCAAAACCCACTTTTCACAGATTTGAATAAGTAACCAGTGTTTTTGAGGGGTTAAATGGCTTTGGGCCACTGACCTCACACCACATTTACATACCTAGTGATGCCACACATCAAATTCAGATCACTCCAGCCTGGCCCAAACAGGTTCTGGGCATCAGAACTGGCATCAAAGTGGGCAAAACCCATTTTTCACAGATTTGAATAAGTAACCAGTGTTTTTGAGGGGTTAAATGGCTTTGGGCCACTGATCTGACACCCCATTTACATACCTAGTGATGCCACACATCAAATTCAGATCACTCCAGCCTGGCCCAAACAGGTTCTGGGCATCAGAACTGGCATCAAAATGGGCAAAACCCCAGTTTTCACAGATTTGAATAAGTAACCAGTGTTTTTGAGGGGTTAAATGGCTTTGGGCCACTGATCTGACACCACATTTACATACCTAGTGATGCCACACATAAAATTCAGATCACTCCAGCCTGGCCCAAACAGGATCTGGGTATCAGAACTGGCATCAAAGTGGTAAAAATCCCAGTTTTCACAGATTTGAATAAGTAACTGGTGTTTTTGAAGGGTTAAATGGCTTTGGGCCACTGATCTCACACCACATTTACATACCTAGTGATGACACAAATAGAATTCAGATCACTCCAGCCTGGCCCAAACAGGTTCTGGGCATCAGAACTGGTATCAAGATGGGCAAAACCCCAGTTTTCACAGATTTGAATAAGTAACCAGTGTTTTTGAGGGGTTAAATGGCTTTGGGCCACTGATCTGACACCACATTTACATACCTAGTGATGACACACATAAAATTCAGATCACTTTAGCCTGGCCCAAACAGGTTCTGGGCATCAGAACTGGCATCAAAGTGGGCAAAACCCCAATTTTCACAGATTTGAAGAAGTAACCAGTGTTTTTGAGGGGTTAAATGGCTTTGGGCCACTGATCTCACACCACATTTACATACCTAGTGATGCCACACATAAAATTCAGATCACTTTAGCCTGGCCCAAACAGGTTCTGGGCATCAGAACTGGCATCAAAGTGGGCAAAAACCCAGTTTTCACAGATTTGAATAGGTAACCAGTGTTTTTGAGGGGTTAAATGGCTTTGGGCCACTGATCTCACACCACATTTACATACCTAGTGATGCCACACATCAAATTCAGATCACTTTAGCCTGGCCCAAACAGGTTCTGGGCATCAGAACTGGCATCAAAGTGGGCAAAACCCCAGTTTTCACAGATTTGAATAAGTAACCAGTGTTTTTGAGGGGTTAAATGGCTTTGGGCCACTGATCTCATACCACATTTACATACCTAGTGATGCAACACATCAAATTCAGATCACTCCAGCCTGGCCCAAACAGGTTCTGGGCATCAGAACTGGCATCAAATTGGGCAAAACCCCAGTTTTCACAGATTTGAATAAGTAACCAGTGTTTTTGAGGGGTTAAATGGCTTTGGGCCACTGATCTGACAACACATTTACATACCTAGTGATGCCACACATCAAATTCAGATCACTCCAGCCTGGCCCAAACAGGTTCTGGGCATCAGAACTGGCATCAAAGTGGGCAAAACCCCAGTTTTCACAGATTTGAATAAGTTACTGGTGTTTTTGAAGGGTTAAATGGCTTTGGGCCACTGACCTCACACCACATTTACATGCCTAGTGATGCCAGACATCAAATTCAGATCACTCCAGCCTGGCCCAAACAGGTTATGGGCATCAGAACTGGCATCAAAGTGGGCAAAACCCACTTTTCACAGATTTGAATAAGTAACCAGTGTTTTTGAGGGGTTAAATGGCTTTGGACCACTGATATGACACCACATTTACATACCTAGTGACGCCACACATCAAATTCAGATCACTCCAGCCTGGCCCAAACAGGTTCTGGGCATCAGAACTGGCATCAAAGTGGGCAAAACCCACTTTTCACAGATTTGAATAAGTAACCAGTGTTTTTGAGGGGTTAAATGGCTTTGGGCCACTGACCTCATACAACATTTACATACCCAGTGATACCACACATCAAATTCAGATCACTTCAGCCTGGCCCAAACAGGTTCTGGGCATCAGAACTGGCATCAATGTGGTAAAAATCCCAGTTTTCACAGATTTGAATAAGTAACTGGTGTTTTTGAAGGGTTAAATGGCTTTAAGCCACTGATCTCACACCACATTTACATACCTAGTGATGACACACATCAAATTCAGATCACTCCATCCTGGCCCAAACAGGTTCTGGGCATCAGAACTGGCATCAAAGTGGGCAAAACCCACTTTTCACAGATTTGAATAAGTAACCAGTGTTTTTGAGGGGTTAAATGGCTTTGGGCCACTGATCTCACACCACATTTACATACCTAGTGATGCCGCACATCAAATTCAGATCACTTTAGCCTGGCCCAAACAGGTTCTGGGCATCAGAACTGGCATCAAAGTGGTCAAAACCCCAGTTTTCACAGATTTGAATAAGTAACTGGTGTTTTTGAGGGGTTAAATGGCTTTGCACCACTGATCTCACACCACATTTACATACCTAGTGATGCCACACATCAAATTCAGATCACTTTAGCCTGGCCCAAACAGGTTCTGGGCATCAGAACTGGCATCAAAGTGGGCAAAACCCCAGTTTTCACAGATTTGAATAAGTAACCAGTGTTTTTGAGGAGTTAAATGGCTTTGGGCCACTGACCTCACACCACATTTACATACCTAGTGATGCCACACATCAAATTCAGATCACTCCAGCCTTGCCCAAACAGGTTCTGGGCATCAGAACTGGCATCAAAGTGGGCAAAACCCACTTTTCACAGATTTGAATAAGTAACCAGTGTTTTTGAGGGGTTAAATGGCTTTGGGCCACTGATCTGACACCACATTTACATACCTAGTGATGCCACACATCAAATTCAGATCACTTTAGCCTGGCCCAAACAGGTTCTGGGCATCAGAACTGGCATCAAAGTGGGCAAAACCCCAGTTTTCACAGATTTGAATAAGTAACCAGTGTTTTTGAGGGGTTAAATGGCTTTGGGCCACTGATCTGACACCACATTTACATACCTAGTGATGCCACACATCAAATTCAGATCACTCCAGCCTTGCCCAAACAGGTTCTGGGCATCAGAACTGGCATCAAAGTGGGCAAAACCCACTTTTCACAGATTTGAATAAGTAACCAGTGTTTTTGAGGGGTTAAATGGCTTTGGGCCACTGATCTGACACCACATTTACATACCTAGTGATGCCACACATCAAATTCAGATCACTTTAGCCTGGCCCAAACAGGTTCTGGGCATCAGAACTGGCATCAAAGTGGGCAAAACCCCAGTTTTCACAGATTTGAATAAGTAACCAGTGTTTTTGAGGGGTTAAATGGCTTTGGGCCACTGATCTGACACCACATTTACATACCTAGTGATGCCACACATCAAATTCAGATCACTCCAGCCTGGCCCAAACAGGTTCTGGGCATCAGAACTGGCATCAAAATGGGCAAAACCCCAGTTTTCACAGATTTGAATAAGTAACTGGTGTTTTTGAAGGGTTAAATGGCTTTGGGCCACTGATCTCACACCACATTTACATACCTAGTGATGCCACACATCAAATTCAGATCACTTCAGCCTGGCCCAAACAGGTTCTGGGCATCAGAACTGGCATCAAAGTGGGCAAAAACCCAGTTTTCACAGATTTGAATAAGTAACCAGTGTTTTTGAGGGGTTAAATGGCTTTGGGCCACTGACCTCACACCACATTTACATACCTAGTGATGCCAAACATAAAATTCAGATCACTCCAGCCTGGCCCAAACAGGTTCTGGGCATCAGAACTGGCATCAAAGTGGGCAAAACCCACTTTTCACAGATTTGAATAAGTAACCAGTGTTTTTGAGGGGTTAAATGGCTTTGGGCCACTGATCTGACACCACATTTACATACCTAGTGATGCCACACATCAAATTCAGATCACTTTAGCCTGGCCCAAACAGGTTCTGGGCATCAGAACTGGCATCAAAGTGGGCAAAACCCCAGTTTTCACAGATTTGAATAAGTAACCAGTGTTTTTGAGGGGTTAAATGGCTTTGGGCCACTGATCTGACACCACATTTACATACCTAGTGATGCCACACATCAAATTCAGATCACTCCAGCCTGGCCCAAACAGGTTCTGGGCATCAGAACTGGCATCAAAATGGGCAAAACCCCAGTTTTCACAGATTTGAATAAGTAACTGGTGTTTTTGAAGGGTTAAATGGCTTTGGGCCACTGATCTCACACCACATTTACATACCTAGTGATGCCACACATCAAATTCAGATCACTTCAGCCTGGCCCAAACAGGTTCTGGGCATCAGAACTGGCATCAAAGTGGGCAAAAACCCAGTTTTCACAGATTTGAATAAGTAACCAGTGTTTTTGAGGGGTTAAATGGCTTTGGGCCACTGACCTCACACCACATTTACATACCTAGTGATGCCACACATCAAATTCAGATCACTCCAGCCTGGCCCAAACAGGTTCTGGGCATCAGAACTGGCATCAAATTGGGCAAAACCCCAGTTTTCACAGATTTGAATAAGTAACCAGTGTTTTTGAGGGGTTAAATGGCTTTGGGCCACTGATCTGACAACACATTTACATACCTAGTGATGCCACACATCAAATTCAGATCACTCCAGCCTGGCCCAAACAGGTTCTGGGCATCAGAACTGGCATCAAATTGGGCAAAACCCACTTTTCACAGATTTGAATAAGTAACCAGTGTTTTTGAGGGGTTAAATGGCTTTGGGCCACTGACCTCACACCACATTTACATACCTAGTGATGACACACATAAAATTCAGATCACTTTAGCCTGGCCCAAACAGGTTCTGGGCATCAGAACTGGCATCAAAGTGGGCAAAACCCACTTTTCACAGATTTGAATAAGTAACTGGTGTTTTTGAGGGGTTAAATGGCTTTGGGCCACTGATCTCACACCACATTTACATACTTAGTGATGCCACACATCAAATTCAGATCACTTTAGCCTGTCCCAAACAGGTTCTGGGCATCAGAACTGGCATCAAAGTGGTAAAAATCCCAGTTTTCACAGATTTGAATAAGTAACTGGTGTTTTTGAAGGGTTAAATGGCTTTGGGCCACTGATCTCACACCACATTTACATACCTAGTGATGACATACATAAAATTCAGATCACTCCAGCCTGGCCCAAACAGGTTCTGGGCATCAGAACTGGTATCAAGATGGGCAAAACCCCAGTTTTCACAGATTTGAATAAGTAACCAGTGTTTTTGAGGGGTTAAATGGCTTTGGGCCTCTGCTCTGACAACACATTTACATACCTAGTGATGCCACACATCAAATTCAGATCACTCCAGCCTGGCCCAAACAGGTTCTGGGCATCAGAACTGGCATCAAAGTGGGCAAAACCCCAGTTTTCACAGATTTGAATAAGTTACTGGTGTTTTTGAAGGGTTAAATGGCTTTGGGCCACTGACCTCACACCACATTTACATACCTAGTGATGCCACACATAAAATTCAGATCACTCCAGCCTGGCCCAAACAGGTTCTGGGCATCAGAACTGGCATCAAAGTGGGCAAAACCCACTTTTCACAGATTTGAATAAGTAACCAGTGTTTTTGAGGGGTTAAATGGCTTTGGGCCACTGATCTGACACCACATTTACATACCTAGTGATGCCACACATCAAATTCAGATCACTTTAGCCTGGCCCAAACAGGTTCTGGGCATCAGAACTGGCATCAAAGTGGGCAAAACCCCAGTTTTCACAGATTTGAATAAGTAACCAGTGTTTTTGAGGGGTTAAATGGCTTTGGGCCACTGATCTGACACCACATTTACATACCTAGTGATGCCACACATCAAATTCAGATCACTCCAGCCTGGCCCAAACAGGTTCTGGGCATCAGAACTGGCATCAAAATGGGCAAAACCCCAGTTTTCACAGATTTGAATAAGTAACTGGTGTTTTTGAAGGGTTAAATGGCTTTGGGCCACTGATCTCACACCACATTTACATACCTAGTGATGCCACACATCAAATTCAGATCACTTCAGCCTGGCCCAAACAGGTTCTGGGCATCAGAACTGGCATCAAAGTGGGCAAAAACCCAGTTTTCACAGATTTGAATAAGTAACCAGTGTTTTTGAGGGGTTAAATGGCTTTGGGCCACTGACCTCACACCACATTTACATACCTAGTGATGCCACACATCAAATTCAGATCACTCCAGCCTGGCCCAAACAGGTTCTGGGCATCAGAACTGGCATCAAATTGGGCAAAACCCCAGTTTTCACAGATTTGAATAAGTAACCAGTGTTTTTGAGGGGTTAAATGGCTTTGGGCCACTGATCTGACACCACATTTACATACCTAGTGATGCCACACATCAAATTCAGATCACTTTAGCCTGGCCCAAACAGGTTCTGGGCATCAGAACTGGCATCAAAGTGGGCAAAACCCCAGTTTTCACAGATTTGAATAAGTAACCAGTGTTTTTGAGGGGTTAAATGGCTTTGGGCCACTGATCTGACACCACATTTACATACCTAGTGATGCCACACATCAAATTCAGATCACTCCAGCCTGGCCCAAACAGGTTCTGGGCATCAGAACTGGCATCAAAATGGGCAAAACCCCAGTTTTCACAGATTTGAATAAGTAACTGGTGTTTTTGAAGGGTTAAATGGCTTTGGGCCACTGATCTCACACCACATTTACATACCTAGTGATGCCACACATCAAATTCAGATCACTTCAGCCTGGCCCAAACAGGTTCTGGGCATCAGAACTGGCATCAAAGTGGGCAAAAACCCAGTTTTCACAGATTTGAATAAGTAACCAGTGTTTTTGAGGGGTTAAATGGCTTTGGGCCACTGACCTCACACCACATTTACATACCTAGTGATGCCACACATCAAATTCAGATCACTCCAGCCTGGCCCAAACAGGTTCTGGGCATCAGAACTGGCATCAAATTGGGCAAAACCCCAGTTTTCACAGATTTGAATAAGTAACCAGTGTTTTTGAGGGGTTAAATGGCTTTGGGCCACTGATCTGACAACACATTTACATACCTAGTGACGCCCCACATCAAATTCAGATCACTCCAGCCTGGCCCAAACAGGTTCTGGGCATCAGAACTGGCATCAAATTGGGCAAAACCCACTTTTCACAGATTTGAATAAGTAACCAGTGTTTTTGAGGGGTTAAATGGCTTTGGGCCACTGACCTCACACCACATTTACATACCTAGTGATGACACACATAAAATTCAGATCACTTTAGCCTGGCCCAAACAGGTTCTGGGCATCAGAACTGGCATCAAAGTGGGCAAAACCCACTTTTCACAGATTTGAATAAGTAACTGGTGTTTTTGAGGGGTTAAATGGCTTTGGGCCACTGATCTCACACCACATTTACATACTTAGTGATGCCACACATCAAATTCAGATCACTTTAGCCTGTCCCAAACAGGTTCTGGGCATCAGAACTGGCATCAAAGTGGTAAAAATCCCAGTTTTCACAGATTTGAATAAGTAACTGGTGTTTTTGAAGGGTTAAATGGCTTTGGGCCACTGATCTCACACCACATTTACATACCTAGTGATGACATACATAAAATTCAGATCACTCCAGCCTGGCCCAAACAGGTTCTGGGCATCAGAACTGGTATCAAGATGGGCAAAACCCCAGTTTTCACAGATTTGAATAAGTAACCAGTGTTTTTGAGGGGTTAAATGGCTTTGGGCCTCTGATCTGACAACACATTTACATACCTAGTGATGCCACACATCAAATTCAGATCACTCCAGCCTGGCCCAAACAGGTTCTGGGCATCAGAACTGGCATCAAAGTGGGCAAAACCCCAGTTTTCACAGATTTGAATAAGTTACTGGTGTTTTTGAAGGGTTAAATGGCTTTGGGCCACTGACCTCACACCACATTTACATACCTAGTGATGCCACACATAAAATTCAGATCACTCCAGCCTGTTTGGGCCAGGCTGAAGTGATCTGAATTTGATGTGGGGCATCACTAGGTATGTAAATGTGGTGTGATATCAGTGGCCCAAAGCCATTTAACCCCTCAAAAACACTGGTTACTTATTCAAATCTGTGAAAACTGGGGTTTTTGCCCACTTTGATGCCAGTTCTGATGCCCAGAACCTGTTTGGGCCAGGCTGGAGTGATCTGAATTTGATGTGTGGCATCACTAGGTATGTAAATGTGTTGTCAGATCAGTGGCCCAAAGCCATTTAACCCCTCAAAAACACTGGTTACTTATTCAAATCTGTGAAAACTGGGGTTTTGCCCATCTTGATACCAGTTCTGATGCCCAGAACCTGTTTGGGCCAGGCTGGAGTGATCTGAATTTTATGTGTGTCATCACTAGGTATGTAAATGTGGTGTGAGATCAGTGGCCCAAAGCCATTTAACCCTTCAAAAACACCAGTTACTTATTCAAATCTGTGAAAACTGGGATTTTTACCACTTTGATGCCAGTTCTGATGCCCAGAACCTGTTTGGGACAGGCTAAAGTGATCTGAATTTGATGTGTGGCATCACTAAGTATGTAAATGTGGTGTGAGATCAGTGGCCCAAAGCCATTTAACCCCTCAAAAACACCAGTTACTTATTCAAATCTGTGAAAAGTGGGTTTTGCCCACTTTGATGCCAGTTCTGATGCCCAGAACCTGTTTGGGCCAGGCTAAAGTGATCTGAATTTTATGTGTGTCATCACTAGGTATGTAAATGTGGTGTGAGGTCAGTGGCCCAAAGCCATTTAACCCCTCAAAAACACTGGTTACTTATTCAAATCTGTGAAAAGTGGGTTTTGCCCAATTTGATGCCAGTTCTGATGCCCAGAACCTGTTTGGGCCAGGCTGGAGTGATCTGAATTTGATGTGTGGCATCACTAGGTATGTAAATGTGTTGTCAGATCAGTGGCCCAAAGCCATTTAACCCCTCAAAAACACTGGTTACTTATTCAAATCTGTGAAAACTGGGGTTTTGCCCACTTTGATGCCAGTTCTGATGCCCAGAACCTGTTTGGGCCAGGCTGAAGTGATCTGAATTTGATGTGGGGCATCACTAGGTATGTAAATGTGGTGTGATATCAGTGGCCCAAAGCCATTTAACCCCTCAAAAACACTGGTTACTTATTCAAATCTGTGAAAACTGGGGTTTTTGCCCACTTTGATGCCAGTTCTGATGCCCAGAACCTGTTTGGGCCAGGCTGGAGTGATCTGAATTTGATGTGTGGCATCACTAGGTATGTAAATGTGTTGTCAGATCAGTGGCCCAAAGCCATTTAACCCCTCAAAAACACTGGTTACTTATTCAAATCTGTGAAAACTGGGGTTTTGCCCATCTTGATACCAGTTCTGATGCCCAGAACCTGTTTGGGCCAGGCTGGAGTGATCTGAATTTTATGTGTGTCATCACTAGGTATGTAAATGTGGTGTGAGATCAGTGGCCCAAAGCCATTTAACCCTTCAAAAACACCAGTTACTTATTCAAATCTGTGAAAACTGGGATTTTTACCACTTTGATGCCAGTTCTGATGCCCAGAACCTGTTTGGGACAGGCTAAAGTGATCTGAATTTGATGTGTGGCATCACTAAGTATGTAAATGTGGTGTGAGATCAGTGGCCCAAAGCCATTTAACCCCTCAAAAACACCAGTTACTTATTCAAATCTGTGAAAAGTGGGTTTTGCCCACTTTGATGCCAGTTCTGATGCCCAGAACCTGTTTGGGCCAGGCTAAAGTGATCTGAATTTTATGTGTGTCATCACTAGGTATGTAAATGTGGTGTGAGGTCAGTGGCCCAAAGCCATTTAACCCCTCAAAAACACTGGTTACTTATTCAAATCTGTGAAAAGTGGGTTTTGCCCAATTTGATGCCAGTTCTGATGCCCAGAACCTGTTTGGGCCAGGCTGGAGTGATCTGAATTTGATGTGTGGCATCACTAGGTATGTAAATGTGTTGTCAGATCAGTGGCCCAAAGCCATTTAACCCCTCAAAAACACTGGTTACTTATTCAAATCTGTGAAAACTGGGGTTTTGCCCAATTTGATGCCAGTTCTGATGCCCAGAACCTGTTTGGGCCAGGCTGGAGTGATCTGAATTTGATGTGTGGCATCACTAGGTATGTAAATGTGGTGTGAGATCAGTGGCCCAAAGCCATTTAACCCTTCAAAAACACCAGTTACTTATTCAAATCTGTGAAAACTGGGATTTTTACCACTTTGATGCCAGTTCTGATGCCCAGAACCTGTTTGGGACAGGCTAAAGTGATCTGAATTTGATGTGTGGCATCACTAAGTATGTAAATGTGGTGTGAGATCAGTGGCCCAAAGCCATTTAACCCCTCAAAAACACCAGTTACTTATTCAAATCTGTGAAAAGTGGGTTTTGCCCACTTTGATGCCAGTTCTGATGCCCAGAACCTGTTTGGGCCAGGCTAAAGTGATCTGAATTTTATGTGTGTCATCACTAGGTATGTAAATGTGGTGTGAGGTCAGTGGCCCAAAGCCATTTAACCCCTCAACAACACTGGTTACTTATTCAAATCTGTGAAAAGTGGGTTTTGCCCACTTTGATGCCAGTTCTGATGCCCAGAACCTGTTTGGGCCAGGCTGGAGTGATCTGAATTTGATGTGAGGCATCACTAGGTATGTAAATGTGGTGTGAGATCAGTGGCCCAAAGCCATTTAACCCCTCAAAATACTGGTTACTTATTCAAATCTGTGAAAAGTGAGTTTTGCCCACTTTGATGCCAGTTCTGATGCCCAGAACCTGTTTGGGCCAGGCTGGAGTGATCTGAATTTGATGTGTGGCATCACTAGGTATGTAAATGTGTTGTCAGATCAGTGGCCCAAAGCCATTTAACCCCTCAAAAACACTGGTTACTTATTCAAATCTGTGAAAACTGGGGTTTTGCCCATCTTGATACCAGTTCTGATGCCCAGAACCTGTTTTGGCCAGGCTAGAGTGATCTGAATTTGATGTGTGGCATCACTAGGTATGTAAATGTGTTGTCAGATCAGTGGCCCAAAGCCATTTAACCCCTCAAAAACACTGGTTACTTATTCAAATCTGTGAAAACTGTTATTTTTACCACTTTGATGCCAGTTCTGATGCCCAGAACCTGTTTGGGCCAGGCTGGAGTGATCTGAATTTGATGTGTGGCATCACTAGGTATGTAAATGTGGTGTGAGATCAGTGGCCCAAAGCCATTTAACCCTTCAGAAACACCAGTTACTTATTCAAATCTGTCAAAACTGGGATTTTTACCACGTTGATGCCAGTTCTGATGCCCAGAACCTGTTTGGGTCAGGCTGGAGTGATCTGAATTTGATGTGTGGCATCACTAGGTATGTAAATGTGGTGTGAGATCAGTGGCCCAAAGCCATTTAACCCCTCAAAAACACTGGTTACTTATTCAAATCTGTGAAAAGTGGGTTTTGCCCACTTTGATGCCAGTTCTGATGCCCAGAACCTGTTTGGGCCAGGCTGGAGTGATCTGAATTTGATGTGAGGCATCACTAGGTATGTAAATGTGGTGTGAGATCAGTGGCCCAAAGCCATTTAACCCCTCAAAATACTGGTTACTTATTCAAATCTGTGAAAAGTGGGTTTTGCCCACTTTGATGCCAGTTCTGATGCCCAGAACCTGTTTGGGCCAGGCTGGAGTGATCTGAATTTGATGTGTGGCATCACTAGGTATGTAAATGTGGTGTCAGATCAGTGGCCCAAAGCCATTTAACCCTTCAAAAACACCAGTTACTTATTCAAATCTGTGAAAACTGGGATTTTTACCACGTTGATGCCAGTTCTGATGCCCAGAACCTGTTTGGGCCAGGCTGAAGTGATCTGAATTTGATGTGTGGCATCACTAGGTATGTAAATGTGGTGTCAGATCAGTGGCCCAAAGCCATTTAACCCCTCAAAAACACTGGTTACTTATTCAAATCTGTGAAAAGTGGGTTTTGCCCACTTTGATGCCAGTTCTGATGCCCAGAACCTGTTTGGGCCAGGCTGGAGTGATCTGAATTTGATGTGAGGCATCACTAGGTATGTAAATGTGGTGTGAGATCAGTGGCCCAAAGCCATTTAACCCCTCAAAAACACTGGTTACTTATTCAAATCTGTGAAAAGTGGGTTTTGCCCACTTTGATGCCAGTTCTGATGCCCAGAACCTGTTTGGGCCAGGCTGGAGTGATCTGAATTTGATGTGAGGCATCACTAGGTATGTAAATGTGGTGTGAGATCAGTGGCCCAAAGCCATTTAACCCCTCAAAAACACTGGTTACTTATTCAAATCTGTGAAAAGTGGGTTTTGCCCACTTTGATGCCAGTTCTGATGCCAAGAACCTGTTTGAGCCAGGCTGGAGTGATCTGAATTTGATGTGTGTCATCACTAGGTATGTAAATGTGGTGTGAGGTCTATGGCCCAAAGCCATTTAACCCCTCAAAAACACTGGTTACTTATTCAAATCTGTGAAAATGGGTTTTGCCCACTTTGATGCCAGTTCTGATGCCCAGAACCTGTTTGAGCCAGGCTGGAGTGATCTGAATTTGATGTGTGGCATCACTAGGTATGTAAATGTGGTGTGAGGTCAATGGCCCAAAGCCATTTAACCCCTCAAAAACACTGGTTACTTATTCAAATCTGTGAAAAGTGGGTTTTGCCCACTTTGATGCCAGTTCTACTGCCCAGAACCTGTTTGGGTTTAGGCTGGAGTGATCTGAATTTTATCTGTGGCATCACTAGGTATGTAAATGTGGTGTGAGGTCAGTGGCCCAAAGCCATTTAACCCCTCAAAAACACTGGTTACTTATTCAAATCTGTGAAAAGTGGGATTTTTACCACTTTGATGCCAGTTCTGATGCCCAGAACCTGTTTGGGCCAGGCTAAAGTGATCTGAATTTGATGTGTGGCATCACTAGGTATGTAAATGTGGTGTGAGATCAGTGGCCCAAAGCCATTTAACCCCTCAAAAACACTGGTTACTTATTCAAATCTGTGAAAAGTGGGTTTTGCCCACTTTGATGCCAGTTCTACTGCCCAGAACCTGTTTGGGCCAGGCTGGAGTGATCTGAATTTTATGTGTGGCATCACTAGGTATGTAAATGTGGTGTCAGATCAGTGGCCCAAAGCGATTTAACCCCTCAATAACACTGGTTACTTATTCAAATCTGTGAAAACTGGGATTTTTACCAAGTTGATGCCAGTTCTGATGCCCAGAACCTGTTTGGGCCAGGCTGGAGTGATCTGAATTTGATGTGTGGCATCACTAGGTATGTAAATGTGGTGTGAGATCAGTGGCCCAAAGCCATTTAACCCCTCAAAAACACTGGTTACTTATTCAAATCTGTGAAAACTGGCCATTTGCCCACTTTGATGCCAGTTCTGATGCCCAGAACCTGTTTGGGCCAGGCTGGAGTGATCTGAATTTGATGTGTGGCATCACTAGGTATGTAAATGTGGTGTGAGGTCAGTGGCCCAAAGCCATTTAACCCCTCAAAAACACTGGTTACTTATTCAAATCTGTGAAAAGTGGGTTTTGCCCACTTTGATGCCAGTTCTGATGCCCAGAACCTGTTTGGGCCAGGCTAAAGTGATCTGAATTTGATGTGTGGCATCACTAGGTATGTAAATGTGGTGTCAGATCAGTGGCCCAAAGCCATTTAACCCCTCAAAAACACTGGTTACTTATTCAAATCTGTGAAAAGTGGGTTTTGCCCACTTTGATGCCAGTTCTGATGCCCAGAACCTGTTTGGGCCAGGCTAAAGTGATCTGAATTTGATGTGTGGCATCACTAGGTATGTAAATGTGGTGTGAGATCAGTGGCCCAAAGCCATTTTACCCCTCAAAAACACTGGTTACTTATTCAAATCTGTGAAAACTGGCCATTTGCCCACTTTGATGCCAGTTCTGATGCCCAGAACCTGTTTGGGCCAGGCTGGAGTGATCTGAATTTGATGTGTGGCATCACTAGGTATGTAAATGTGGTGTGAGGTCAGTGGCCCAAAGCCATTTAACCCCTCAAAAACACTGGTTACTTATTCAAATCTGTGAAAAGTGGGTTTTGCCCACTTTGATGCCAGTTCTGATGCCCAGAACCTGTTTGGGCCAGGCTAAAGTGATCTGAATTTGATGTGTGGCATCACTAGGTATGTAAATGTGGTGTCAGATCAGTGGCCCAAAGCCATTTAACCCCTCAAAAACACTGGTTACTTATTCAAATCTGTGAAAACTGGGATTTTTACCAAGTTGATGCCAGTTCTGATGCCCAGAACCTGTTTGGGCCAGGCTGGAGTGATCTGAATTTGATGTGTGGCATCACTAGGTATGTAAATGTGGTGTGAGATCAGTGGCCCAAAGCCATTTAACCCCTCAAAAACACTGGTTACTTATTCAAATCTGTGAAAATTGGCTGTGTGCCCACTTTGATGCCAGTTTTGATGCCCAGAACCCCTTTGGGCCAGGCTGGAGACACTTGAGTTTGATTAGGGGCATCACTAGATAGGTAATTGTGGTGTTATATCAGTGGCCCAAAGCCATTTAACCCCTCAAAAACACTGGTTACTTATTCAAATCTGTGAAAAGTGGGTTTTGCCCACTTTGATGCCAGTTCTGATGCCCAGAACCTGTTTGGGCCAGGCTAAAGTGATCTGAATTTGATGTGTGGCATCACTAGCTATGTAAGTGTGGTGTCAGATCAGTGGCCCAAAGCCATTTAACCCCTCAAAAACACTGGTTACTTATTCAAATCTGTGAAAAGTGGGTTTTGCCCACTTTGATGCCAGTTCTGATGCCCAGAACTTGTTTGGGCCAGGCTGGAATGATCTGAATTTGATGTGGGGCATCCCTAGGTATGTAAATGTGGTGTGAGGTCAGTGGCCCAAAGCCATTTAACCCCTCAAAAACACTGGTTACTTATTCAAATCTGTGAAAATTGGCTGTGTGCCCACTTTGATGCCAGTTCTGATGCCCAGAACCTGTTTGGGCCAGGCTGGAGTGATCTGAATTTGATGTGTGGCATCACTAGGTATGTAAATGTGGTGTGAGGTCAGTGGCCCAAAGCCATTTAACCCCTCAAAAACACTGGTTACTTATTCAAATCTGTGAAAAGTGGGTTTTACCCACTTTGATGCCAGTTCTGATGCCCAGAACCTGTTTGGGCCAGGCTAAAGTGATCTG
The DNA here is from genome assembly GCF_048569485.1 of Anomaloglossus baeobatrachus. NCBI lineage: Eukaryota > Metazoa > Chordata > Amphibia > Anura > Aromobatidae > Anomaloglossus > Anomaloglossus baeobatrachus. The sequence continues at coordinate 224,030 of NW_027441808.1, forward strand.
AATTTGATGTGTGGCATCACTAGGTATGTAAATGTGGTGTCAGATCAGTGGCCCAAAGCCATTTAACCCCTCAAAAACACTGGTTACTTATTCAAATCTGTGAAAAGTGGGTTTTGCCCACTTTGATGCCAGTTCTGATGTCCAGAACCTGTTTGGGCCAGGCTGGAGTGATCTGAATTTGATGTGTGGCATCACTAGGTATGTAAATGTGGTGTCAGATCAGTGGCCCAAAGCCATTTAACCCCTCAAAAACACTGGTTACTTATTCAAATCTGTGAAAACTGGGGTTTTGCCCACTTTGATGCCAGTTCTGATGCCCAGAACCTGTTTGGGCCAGGCTGGAGTGATCTGAATTTGATGTGTGGCATCACTAGGTATGTAAATGTGGTGTCAGATTAGTGGCCCAAAGCCATTTAACCCCTCAATAACACTGGTTACTTATTCAAATCTGTGAAAAGTGGGTTTTGCCCACTTTGATGCCAGTTCTGATGCCCAGAACCTGTTTGGGCCAGGCTGGAGTGATCTGAATTTGATGTGTGGCATCACTAGGTATGTAAATGTTGTGTGAGATCAGTGGCCCAAAGCCATTTAACCTTTCAAAAACACCAGTTACTTATTCAAATCTGTGAAAACTGGGGTTTTGCCCACTTTGATGCCAGTTCTGATGCCCAGAACCTGTTTGAGCCAGGCTGGAGTGATCTGAATTTGATGTGTGGCATCACTAGGTATGTAATTGTGGTGTCAAATCAGTGGCCCAAAGTCATTTAACCCCTCAAAAACACTGGTTACTTATTCAAATCTGTGAAAAGTGGGTTTTGCCCACTTTGATGCCAGTTCTGATGCCCAGAACCTGTTTGGGCCAGGCTAAAGTGATCTGAATTTGATGTGTGGCATCACTAGGTATGTAAATGTGGTGTCAGATCAGTGGCCCAAAGCCATTTAACCCTTCAAAAACACCAGTTACTTATTCAAATCTGTGAAAACTGGGATTTTTACCACGTTGATGCCAGTTCTGATGCCCAGAACCTGTTTGGGCCAGGCTGGAGTGATCTGAATTTGATGTGTGGCATCACTAGGTATGTAAATGTGGTGTGAGATCAGTGGCCCAAAGCCATTTAACCCCTCAAAAACACTGGTTACTTATTCAAATCTGTGAAAACTGGCCATTTGCCCACTTTGATGCCAGTTCTGATGCCCAGAACCTGTTTGGGCCAGGCTGGAGTGATCTGATTTTGATGTGGGACATCCCTAGGTATGTAAATGTGGTGTGAAATCAGTGGCCCAAAGCCATTTAACCCCTCAAAAACACTGGTTACTTATTCAAATCTGTGAAAACTGGGGTTTTGCCCACTTTGATGCCAGTTCTGATGCCCAGAACCTGTTTGGGCCAGGCTGGAGTGATCTGAATTTGATGTGTGGCATCACTAGGTATGTAAATGTGGTGTCAGATCAGTGGCCCAAAGCCATTTAACCCCTCAAAAACACTGGTTACTTATTCAAATCTTTGAAAAGTGGGTTTTGCCCACTTTGATGCCAGTTCTGATGCCCAGAACCTGTTTGGGCCAGGCTGGAGTGATCTGAATTTGATGTGTGGCATCACTAGGTATGTAAATGTGGTGTGAGGTCAGTGGCCCAAAGCCATTTAACCCTCAAAAACACTGGTTACTTATTCAAATCTGTGAAAACTGGGGTTTTGCCCACTTTGATGCCAGTTCTGATGCCCAGAACCTGTTTGGGCCAGGCTGGAGGGATCTGAATTTGATATGGGGCATCACTAGGTATGTAATTGTGGTGTCAAATCAGTGGCCCAAAGCCATTTAACCCCTCAAAAACACTGGTTACTTATTCAAATCTGTGAAAAGTGGGTTTTGCCCACTTTGATGCCAGTTCTGATGCCCAGAACCTGTTTGGGCCAGGCTAAAGTGATCTGAATTTGATGTGTGGCATCACTAGGTATGTAAATGTGGTGTGAGATCAGTGGCCCAAAGCCATTTAACCCCTCAAAAACACTGGTTACTTATTCAAATCTGTGAAAACTGGCCATTTGCCCACTTTGATGCCAGTTCTGATGCCCAGAACCTGTTTGGGCCAGGCTGGAGTGATCTGATTTTGATGTGGGACATCCCTAGGTATGTAAATGTGGTGTGAAATCAGTGGCCCAAAGCCATTTAACTCCTCAAAAACACTGGTTACTTATTCAAATCTGTGAAAACTGGGGTTTTGCCCACTTTGATGCCAGTTCTGATGCCCAGAACCTGTTTGGGCCAGGCTGGAGTGATCTGAATTTGATGTGTGGCATCACTAGGTATGTAAATGTGGTGTCAGATCAGTGGCCCAAAGCCATTTAACCCCTCAAAAACACTGGTTACTTATTCAAATCTGTGAAAAGTGGGTTTTGTCCACTTTGATGCCAGTTCTGATGCCCAGAACCTGTTTGGGCCAGGCTGGAGTGATCTGAATTTGATGTGTGGCATCACTAGGTATGTAAATGTGGTGTGAGATCAGTGGCCCAAAGCCATTTAACCCCTCAAAAACACTGGTTACTTATTCAAATCTGTGAAAATTGGCTGTGTGCCCACTTTGATGCCAGTTTTGATGCCCAGAACCCCTTTGGGCCAGGCTGGAGACACTTGAGTTTGATTAGGGGCATCACTAGATAGGTAATTGTGGTGTTAGATCAGTGGCCCAAAGCCATTTAACCCTTTCACTAACATACTTTGGTGCCCACTTTGATGCCCATTTTTTTGCCAGTTTTATAATTTTCGCAGCTGGTTTTGAGTGTATGTATATTAGGGCTCATCAGTGCATTGTATTTTATTATTGTCATGTGTCATTTTTGTTGATAAATGCATAAAAAACTGAAAAAACTAAATTGCCGAATAAGAAACTGACGAATAAGAAACCAACTTCAGCATCGTAGAGCCGCACACTAGATATATAATACCCTGCACCTACCTCCACCTGCAGAGCCGCACACTAGATATATAATACCCTGCACCTACCTCCACCTGCAGAGCCGCACACTAGATATATAATACCCTGCACCTACCTCCACCTGCAGAGCCGCACACTAGATATATAACACCCTGCACCTACCTCCACCTGCAGAGCCGCACACTAGATATATAATACCCTGCACCTACCTCCACCTGCAGAGCCGCACACTAGATATATAATACCCTGCACCTACCTCCACCTGCAGAGCCGCACACTAGATATATAATACCCTGCACCTACCTCCACCTGCAGAGCCGCACACTAGATATATAATAACCTGCACCTACCTCCACCTGCAGAGCCGCACACTAGATATATAATACCCTGCACCTACCTCCTCCTGCAGAGCCGCACACTAGATATATAATACCCTGCACCTACCTCCACCTGCAGAGCCGCACACTAGATATATAATACCCTGCACCTACCTCCACCTGCAGAGCCGCACACTAGATATATAATACCCTGCACCTACCTCCACCTGCAGAGCCGCACACTAGATATATAATACCCTGCACCTACCTCCACCTGCAGAGCCGCACACTAGATATATAATACCCTGCACCTACCTCCTCCTGCAGAGCCACACACTAGATATATAATACCCTGCACCTACCTCCACCTGCAGAGCCGCACACTAGATATATAATACCCTGCACCTACCTCCACCTGCAGAGCCGCACACTAGATATATAATACCCTGCACCTACCTCCACCTGCAGAGCCGCACACTAGATATATGGCTGCTCTGTGCTTACAGGACCTGTGATGATGTCACATGGAGGGGAGGAGTCAGGGGTCACATGATCAGCTCCTCAGTGTAGTCCTATATTGGCGTGCACACACTGGATGAGGTGCGGTGTCAGTGGACGGTTATAGAAAACCACTGTTGCGTATGTATGTGACCCCTGTTGCGTATGTTTGTGACCCCTTCAAATTCATTTCAATCTTTGCTAAATTGAATTATTTATTGATGAGTTCAGGTGAGGAGAAGATTTATTGAGCGACTTTAGAAAAAAAAACATTTGGACCTGATCGGTCTTGATCACAATTCGCTGAAAATGTGTGTACGACGTGTATGGAGCAGAGCCGCATGTGTACGATGTGTATTGAACAGTGCTATGTGTAGTAGTGGAGCTGTGTATGTAGCGGAGCCGGGGGTGCACAATGTATATGTAGAGGAGCCATGTGTACACAGTGTATGTAGCGGATACCCGCTTTTACCACTTTATTAATCCCCAAAACACCTGTGCAAGTCCAACATAATCCACACGAGATTACACAACGATTCAAGCTCTGCTACATGTAGTCACAGCACGTGATCATGGCACATGACCACCCGCTGTGAGGTTCAGGCAGAAACTGAGCAGCGATCAGTGGTGACGTCACTCAGGTTAGCCGTGGCCACAGCTGGAGGTTCCCGAGGTTCCCACGGTCCCCCACTTGTGACAGCAGGTAACTTGACCTCAGGTGACTTCAGACTTCACCGCTCATCACGCAACTCACTCAGTCTCTGCCTAAACATCACAGTGTACGTAGGAAATACTGTGGATAGAAGCGCAGGACAGGGTCTTACCTTGGCTTATCTGTTACCTTACCTGGTAATTTCATTAACCTATAAGGGTTGTGCCAGTCACAACTCCTAAATGCACATAAAGGATGGTGGCAGCGAAAGCGAATTCAGACGTAACGGGGGAAAGATCGGGTGTATGCCGCGCTATCACCAGAAAATCAGATGTTGATTATTTCATCTTCTTATGCTGTTATTCAGGTCGACGCGTTTCAGAGAACTCAGTCTCCTTCATCAGGACATCAAGGAAAAATCAACAGTCTACTACAGAGGAAAGAACATATATATATATATATATATATATATATACATACATACATACAGATACGTCAGAGGATCGGCCGCTGTATGTCAAATACTGGCGGGACAATTGTTAAAAATAGGATTTGACGTATATTATGCTTAGCCAGTATATAATGATTGAAGAGAAATATAGGTGCAAACCATATGTGGGTTTATTCAATAAAGGTTAAAAAATCATTACAGGAAAATAATGCTTGGCTTTAGTTAGAATTGAGTTAAGAGAGAAAAAGATAGAGAAAGAGTCCATTATCTTACATAGCTGTGATGTTATGCAGGCAGTCTTCCATCTGGTTGAGAATGGTCCGCATTCCAAACTCTATGAAATATGGTCAAGCTAAAATACATTTCAACACACCCTCCTTTCCTCACTTGTGTCTTTACATGGCTTTAAACATGTCTTCAAAAACCTAATATAACTCATTCTCAGTTTTAGCCCATGCATTAAGTCATTGTCACGTGGTCCTAAATCTGCACACGTAGTGTCCTGCGCAGAACAGGTTTTCCAAAACCAGCTAGTTGACCTTTCACCTAAAGAATGTATAGAAGGCTTTGAGGCTAGTTGACCTTTGACCTAAAGTAATGCTTAGAAGGGCTTCAATGCTAATTCCAGTCCATCGCTAAGAAACTGTTATGGACAAGATTATGAGTATATAAGAATTATATGGAGATATCCATAAAGAACAGGATTTAAGATGCTGTTTCAGACTGTGTACCCCCACCTAGTTCTGCATTTGGACATAAAACTCAGACAGTCTGGGCTATTCATGTGACGAGTGAATCATGCTGACATTGCTTAATATAAATGAGGAACCAAGCACATTACAGTAAATTGTATATCACAGAATAAGCTGTTCTACTTTATCCAATAGGAGACGTGTTACGTATTCTTGGCACCTAGCCAAGAAGTCCGGTTAAATATCTGTACAAACTTCCGGAATAAAGGAGTCTTGCTTTCTATTCATATCTGAGTACGTCTCTAGTGTGAGTGAAAGAGAGTGGTTATGCATGCTACCACGAGTGACTCATAATTTGGACTGCAGACAGTTTAAGAGGGATGCACGACTGAATGGCATCAACCTAAATTAAGGCCTTATCAAAACCACATAGAAAAATAGCACTGAGTTGTCAGCCAGGTTTGATTTAATCATGTCAGATGCTAGCTAGAAGTTCTCCAACCTCACAAACACACTTCATACAAGCTAAGGCCTGTGATTACTATACATACATTATAAGAATGTTGTCAGGTTTCCAGGTTTTCCAGTTCTCTTTTGAATGAGCTTGCCCTCAGTTAACATGGAGTTTACTGTTCTGTTGCCCTACTTCCTGTCCAGCTGCTTAAAAGGCCGCCTCTCAGCCCAGTCCAGTGCCTGAGTATACTGCTTGCTGTGTGCTCCTGCTTTGCTGCTGCTAATCCTGATTGCTTTTGGATCCTCCTAAAGACTACCGACCGACCGACTCTGGACCTTACCCGGTTTCTCAAGCTGTGCCCGGATTCCGTCTGCCATCTTCGGTCAGCACTCTGCCCGGTTCTCTCTGGTTCGTAACCACTCTGGACAATCATCCCGTACGGACACTCCTGGACTTTTACCGCTTGCCCCTTGTGTCCCGGCTGCTGCGCATTTAGGCCTTCCGGGGTGATTGCCGGACAGTCCCTGTATAGGGGTTCGCTCTGGTGGTCTCCCTGGGGGAGTCCGGTGCGTGGCCCCGGGAATTCCCTCCGCTCCGTTTCGGGAAGGTATTGTGTGTATTTGTATTGCTGTGTTTGTTCCGTTGTTATCTACCGTGGTTACGGATTATAAAACATCTTGTATCAAAAACTCGTCTCTGCTGATCATTGCCCTACGCTATCGAAATCCTCAGAACATATAATAAGTATTACAAATGTATGTAGAGATATTATGGAATAAATATTCATAACTCATTATTTTACAACAATCGACTTATCATATAACGGCAACAAGATTTAAAACATAATGTATTAAAAGACAACTTAAAAGTCCTGGACGTGTAACAAATATCGCAACAATATAGAAATTACAAAACAAAAAGAAAAAAGAGAAAAAGAATAATACAAAAATATTTCTTGGAAATATAACAGAATGCTGAGAGTCTAGAACTGTGGAATTTACTGGGGATCGTAGTAATACACTGGCTGGAAGCTCTATCCACAGCCCTATATAGGGGATCATGATAAACAATGGGGAGAGAAGAAAGGTTATGGTATTTATTGTGTTAAAAAATGGGAGAGGTTGTGTTGAAAAACTAAATTGATGATGATATTACAGAGATAGAAAAAAAAAAAAAGAAAAATAATTAAAAATTTTGAATCTCACAATCATGTATTATTTCTCAAAAGGGAAAAGGCGAAAACTGAAGAAAAATAAAAAATTGCGTGTGTATAGTGACGGGTTGTGTAAAAATTGATATGCAGTGCGAATGTTCAGAGACCACGAGCAGGAAAGCCCTTACGGGTAAGAAGTGTTGAGAGGTTTCATATAGTAGTGCAGACATTATATACAGTGTGTGTGCAGAGACCGCGTGCGGCAATCGTACATATGAGGTTAACGAACTAGAAGGAGTTCATATAAGCAAAAAAAGCAATATGGGTGAACATTTAAAAAATTTCTTTTTGTATAAGGGCCCTAAACAGACCCAGTTAGAAGCCATGGAGGTGGCGGTGCGCCTGCAGGTTTTCATGTTGTGCAAATACAGATGAAGCTGCTCAGGAAGCAATGAAGAAAAATCCATGGAGGAAAGTAATTAATGAACATTTCTTCAGTTTTAAAAACAAAAAGGAATGTTGAAATAATGAATTTTAATTGAATTAAATAATATTAGTTATTGGTGGGGAGTGTTGATGTGCACCATATATTTGTATTCCTTAGTATAATGATTCTAGCTGTGAAGGTTCAGAAAGCGAGTGCCAGAGCAAAGCAGGAGTGCGCATGCGTGAGGGGAACAGGAGTTCAGGTCCGTGGGAGAGAACCACACCGCGCATGCGTGGGGGTTAATAGAGTTCAGACCGTGGGAATTACCTCATTGCGTCTGCGCAGATTACGGAAAGTTCACAAGCTTCAAACGAGAAGCCCTCCCACATGACTAGTACGAAGGACAATGCCGGCATAACCACACACAGGACCCCATAATCACGCACCCCACCCCTCAATTAGAAATATGAACCATTAGCATCAATCATATACAATTTATAGTTACAGCTACAGGGCTACAGCTATCTCGGATTACCCCTGCCTCCTTCATGTTCCTCAACATGTCTTTGGCACACTGGTAATTTGCAGGTGGTATTGGCCTATACCTCTCCTCGATGGGTGGATGTGCACCTGTGGGAATGTGATGCTGGACCCCTTTGATCCTCCCAAAATCGAATGGGTGTTTTCTGAAGACCTGTTCGTAGTCTTGTACTACCCTGTAGATCCCCTGCTTGTGGTGTGGAGGTGTGGAGTCAGTGCCTACATGTAATTCCTCACACCACTCCTCTGACTGGCTTGGTGAGTCTTCACTGACTGTGGTAGGGGTGTAGGCTTAGTGGGGGCTGCTGCTTGGATGGCATGTGTGTCTACTGTGAACAGCTTGGAAATAGTGGCATATCTAGGTAGCCTAACCTCCTCCTCTCCGCAATTCATCACTCTCACGGGCACTCTCCCCTTCCGGACATCAATCACCCCTCTGGCTGCCAAAACTGTGGGCCAGTGTTCTGAAGGCAGGGGCTCCACCACTGCCTGATAATCCTGTCCTTGGGTACCTACAGCTGCCCTACACCAAATCATCATCTCACTCCGCAGAGGCACAACAAGAGGTGATGCATCCATCACTCGCACACTGTCTCTCCACCAGACAGGTTCACCTGTTGCCGCTGCAGAAGGGGCCCAGATCTCACGTTGCAAAGCCCTCTGCCGGCCCACTCCTGCGGTTGCAGACAGCTGCTGAAGCTGCTTCCCCCATGCAATTCTCAATTACATTGGTCCCTACGACCATTTTCGGGTTACGGTCACTTGGGTCCTTCTGCACCACTATGAGTCCTTGGTGTTCTAACTCCAACTTTCCCACCTTAAGAGTCACTTCCTTGAACCCCACTTGGGTCATAAGGAGTCCATTGGCTGCAATGATAGTCAGGCCAGAATCTGGTGGGGTAAGGTCAGCATCAGACCAGTAGCACTTGTACAGTACTTGAGGTAGTCGTTACCTGTGAGCCGGTGTCCAGGAGCGGGAACGTCGGGATCCCATCCACGGTAAGGGAGATGATGGGGCAGCCTCTGACATACCGCTCCCACCAATCAGCTGGGCCTTGTTGGTCTATTCCTAAGGATTAGCCCTTGGTCTCAGGGGTGGCCCGTTCAAAGGGCACCGACGGGATAATGGCCAGTCTGGTTGCACCTGTAACCAACGGTTTGTCCATACTGGTTGTTGTTTCGTCTTTGCATCCAGGGGACGTCTTCAGGGCTGTCGGTGAGCTGGATCTTCTCCGGTGGCTTGGGCTTTGGCTTTAGCTGCATGGCCTCGAGGATCCTGGCGACGTCCTTGGCTCAGCTGCTGAACTTGGGAAGTCAGATCTCTGGGAATTCCTGGGGGGTCTGTGGGCACTGCAGGCACTGGTAAAGCCAGGAGAGGGGGCTTCATCAGCAAGTGGGAGGTGCCTGCCGGCCAGGATGATGATGTAGGGTCACTGGTTTCAGGGGCCTGCAGAGCCTTTATGGCTCTGTCCTTTAGAACTGCAAAGTCTATGTCTGTTTGCAGTCCTCTGCCGACCCCAGCCCCTGCAAGAACTGTTCTACCAGCATTTTGTTGCTCTCCGGCTCGTTGATCGGATCAACGAGTCTTAGGGTACGCAGAGCGGTTTGTAGTCTCAGAGCGTAGTCCCAGATGCTGTCCTGGGGACACTGCTTGCAGTTATAAAAGTTAATTCGTAGCTCCGCCTCCGTACGGGTTTCGAAGGCAACTTGTAGCTTATCAAATATGGTGGGTACAGAGGCCCAATCCTCATCAGTCCATTTCTCCTGTCAGCTGTCCGAGCACCACGGACGCACGCTGCCTGCCGGTCATTGCATACATGTCGAGGACAGTACATATTTTTTTTTGGAAGACCTGCAGGGCGTCAGGTCGGCCATCATACTGGGGCATCCAGGCGGCACTGGGCACATAAGGCAAAGTAATCGGCATGACTTGCGTGACTGCCAGGATTGCGGGGTCCGCCGCTCTTGCGACCGGAGCGGGTCCTGCTGCGTCTCAGTCATCCTGTACGGCAGCGGGAGCCGCGGCTCCACCATCACTATTGGGCGCCGACATCTTTCCGTTCTTTCCCCCTTGGTTTTCAACAGCAGTCTCGCGGGACCCACTGTCCTTTGCGCTTCCTGTCTTGGGAGTCACCAGCTTCCGCCCGCGTTCTAAGGGGGCGGAGCATCAGCTTCGCGCCTTTTTTGGGGAAGATGATATTGTTGTTTTGGCGCCAAAGATGGCGGGCAAGATGGTGGCAGTCCAAAATTTTGGAACGTTTCACGGATTTCAAAGCAAGGCACACGGCATCTACTGATGGGGTAAGAACCCTGTTCGTGACGCCAGGTTTTGTGTTGTCGCGGACAGGTGCCGCCTCTGCTGCGGCAACCAGGGCTGCTCGAGTGGCGCTTGGGTCCGGGATCGTGTCTGGGGCTCGAGTGGTGACCGGACCCGGGGCTAGCGCAACCGCCCATCCACACACATAGTGAAAGAGGGGGTATTTACAGGGGAGATTGTCAGTGACACCACCCGTGGGTTGCGGTGATGGGATGGTGGCACCGCCGCTGTCTCTCAGGGCCGCCGTCCGGGGCCGGTCATGTAGGGGGGCAGCAAGGTGGTTCCCCCTCCACGGGTAGGGGTTGTCTGTAGTCCCGGGGCCAGGTGTGGGTAAGAAGCAGGGCTGGGGAGTTTGTCGGCAGGTTGGACCGGGTGACACCGGTGTACTCACAATTATGAATGATCCACACAGAGTACGTACTGTAAACCAAGGCAGGATGCCGGTTGCCTCTGGAGGGGTGTGCTGGTCCCGAAAACAGGGGTTGACAATGTAGGGGCCCTTCCTCCTGCACTTGTGTCTTTTGGTGTGTGGATTAACCCCGCTTGGAACGGGAAAAATCCGCTCCCCTGCATCTTTGGACTCAGAGGGAGCCGTTGCCCACAGACGCTGACCCGTGGGACTTCAGTGGGTTCTTGGCGGACACCCTGTCTCCCGTGTTAGAGCAGACCGGCAGCCCATCTGGGCTTCTCTCCTCGGGAACAAGGCCTGGTACCTTGTCCTGCTGGTCAATTAACAAGGGGCTTGAAGCTTGCCTCGTCCTAGGGTCCAGGTACCCCGCCCGTGCACGGTCTCTGGACCGGATTCCCTCTGTCGGTACTGGCGAGCTACGACCCTGCCCCGGTCCACTTCGGGTTTTCCGCGACCAAGTCGCGGTCTTCTATGGCCCTACAGAGCCGTCTGCCACCTAGTCGGTTTTCCCGTGATCCCAGGGCTCCAACCCTGACCCCACTGCACTCTGACTTCCACTCAACTCCAACCTCCACACTTCACCGACTGAGCTTCCAGACTCCACTGACTGACTGTTCCCACCCCCTGTCACCTCAAGACCCCTAGGTGGGCGTTCCCATCCACCTGGTCCCGCCCACTGGTTTGTCCAGTGTGTCATGGGGGGTGACTAGGATTTGTGGCTGATGTTCCCCTGTGTTTGATGTGTGGTGTTAATTCCCAAGGAGGAGGAGATTCCTGTACCCCTTGGTGGGGGGGTACAGTCATCTGTGACTACCTGGTTTTGTCAGGGCGTCACATATTACCTGTTTGAAAGTAACGCCAATCACCCTTACTGTAGTACAGCACTTTAATTGTGACGTCCAGATGATTCTCAAAAACTGCAATATCGCTAAAGCTTACTAGCTGACTCTCGGGGATGCTCAGGGCTGTGTGTATGCTTTTAGCGCGGCTCAATAAGACGACGTCACTGAGTGTGTCAGCCATCAGTGCACACACGCTAACAGCAAAAAACAGATTTGTGCTGTAGTTGTTAAAGTCGTACAGCCAGCGTCTCTTTTGTTTAATGATCTGGCTGCTCGCTATAGATTTCAACCATCTTTTCACACCCCCGCGTCTGTTTTTAATAATTGTCACGAGTAATTTCAGGGAATTGGATGCTATGCATTCTGCATTACTTTGCAGAGCACGAGCAACAGAATTTAAAAATTATTCAGAACTAAAATCCTCCCGTGTTTGTTTTGTAGTGAAAATAGAGCCTAAGGTGTCACCGCCTTCAAGTCTTAACTGAACAAAGTCACCAGGCTCAATGTCTCTGATGATTCTGTCCAGTAATGATTGAATGGAATCATGGACAACATTCAGGGCCTCTACAAATGAATGTATTTCGCTCTAAATTTACAAATTTAAAATGACCGCTATGCATGCGTGTGTTGAAATTGCGGAGCTGTCTTTCATGGTGATTAAAATAGTGTAAAACGACAGGATTATCAGTGACCCATACATTGTCGCCACTAGCATTAACGCCCTGTACATTATTACCTTCAGCATTATCAGCAACATCACCAACGCCAACATGATCATGTACATTTTCAGCGTGTGTTTCAATATGTGAGTCGCTTTGTGAACTTGGAAACGCAATGTTGCTGTCATCTACAGCTATATTTTGGGATGGTAAAGACTGGTTCGGGTGGTTTATCGGGGCCTGTGGATCTTGTGTAGTTATTGTGGCCTCTTTGCACCTTCTCACCGCTAGTGAGTGTCTAGCATTCATTAATAGCTTTACAGCTCGTTTTATAACTCTAGACCTATTAGACCTATGTAACGTAATTTTAGGCAATTTATGCATTCCATATCCAACAATTTTTAGTCACATCGATTTATTTGAATTATCAGATGGTACATCTCCATACTGCTTTGTGAAAGCATGTAACTCGGCAACATTTTCACGTGTTGGGGGTGCTGATAATAACCTATCATAGGTATCACAGAAAAAAAATTATCTGGCATCGTACGTTTCTGTATTCAACGTACTTTCCCGCCATTTTAATTTCTTCTCCGTACCAACCAACGGAACCTATGCATGTTTCCGCTGCGTTAAGTTTTTGTTTTTTACTTTTACTATGTCCTGAACGTCGCCTCTTCAAGGGCTTCACAATATTAAAATCATGACGCACTGTCTTACCATCAGCTAACTGGTCGATTTCTCTATCGAGTGCTTCCCGATCCGCTTGAGTCTTGCGAGTTGTTGGTATGCTCTGTGTTGTTGGCGCAACACATTCTGCTTGTATCAGGTCAATCGTGGTTGTGCTCTGTGTTATTGTGGGTTATGGTGTTGTTGCGGTCTTGATTAAGCGTTGCTCGAATTTACGGGGCATCGGTATTGGACATGTCTTTTCATGATGTTTGGCTGGCACAGCGCTTCCTTCTTGTCCTTCCACACAAAGCGGTGATAGAGGATGTGTTCACACACTCCTGTTAGTCGCGTGTACTTCGACTCGCACTGTAGTACTGTTAGCATCATGCTCCGCTAGTGGTTGTAGAACCGCACTAGCTGTTTTTTTCTGGACAGCGTGTGTAGCTAAAAGAAAAGAGTTATAGTTGTGTCAGAAACGTGAAACAATGTGAAGATTGCATGTATAAAGACTGTATACAAATATCTAAATACATACTTACAGCTGTGAGGCGGTGAAGTGATAGTTGATGTCACCATATTAGTTGCTGCAGCAGCGGCTGCTGTTGTGGGAATACTTGCTTTCCTAGGGGAGGTGGGTGTATTTTCTTTTGAAAATAAGCTTTTCTTCCACATCAGTTTATGGTCTATGAATAAAATATATAACCATTAGTCTGTGGCAAAAATTCATTTCTTTTGCCCACGACCATTACTGAGTACTCATTACATTTTCTATTCGCTGGGATCAGGTGTAGTGGCGTGCCACGTTTTTTAGCTGGTGTAGGAGTCTGATGGGTGCCAGTCCCGTAGTCCGGATGCAAAACATCTGTATAAAATTTACTATGTATGTATGTATGTATGTATGTATGTATGTATGTATGTATGTATGTATGTATATATATATATATACACATACATATATACACATATATATATATATATACACATATACATACACACACACACATACACACACACACATACACACACAACTGACCGGCGATAGCCTGTAGTAAATTAATATTGCTTGTAGCAGCACTAGAATTAGCACCAGCCCGTGCCCCTGCCACAGTCATGCTGCTAGCATCACACTCCATAGCGCTTAACAACATAGGGTCAAGATCAAAATCCATAAAGTCATCTTAAGAAAGAAAGAATATAAAAATAATATTCAAAGCAAACCCGACAGATGCATAATGAATTAGTATTTACTCCACCACACATATATAAATATATAGCTATATATGCAGCTTACCGCACATAGTCTGCTGTAAATTAGTCCCGCTTGCTCACAGACTAGTATTGGTATCAGTTACCACCGCTGCACCCGCATCAGCACCAACATCATCACTCATAGCACGTAAAAATACATCGGAAAAACTGCAGTCCATAAAGTGTCATCTTACAAGAAAGAGATACATATAAAAATAGTATACTTTGCAATTTTTCAACCAGGATGATGTAACATTTACAGTTATATTCAGAATAATACATACCAAATTGTTGGGCATTGGGAAGGCTATCATCAAATTCATCCATAAAATATTGAACTTCCATCTAAAATATTAAGCCTGTGTGAATTTTACATAGTATTTCATGCAAATCTATACCAAAGGACAAATAGACTTTATATGCTATATAATAAACATTCATATATCTATAATGTTGACGTTGTACCTATGCAATATATTAGACAGTTGGATAGATTAAATAGATCCAAATGTTGTTCTACATCATCTAAATTATTGCCAATTACATAACTAGTGTAATGTTAAACACACCAAACATCAAATCACTAGAAACCATACTATGGGATGATAATTAAATAATGTAGGAGAACACAAACACCCTCAGACAGTATAAACAATTGTGCAAATTAAATGAGAACAATTATTAACTAATATATTGAATATATGACTAAATTCTAAATAAACTACATTTTACGTGCTACGAATTACAACTACTACTGTTATAAATATAAATACTATAGAAAAAGAAAGTCCAGCTCACCGTGCTGCCTTGCTGAAATAATCCAACTCCTGCGCAAGGAAATGGTTTGGCAACCAATCAATATGGAAGAGAAAAAAGGAGTATATCCAGCGCCAGGAGGGAGAATTAAAAGTCCATTTTATTAGAGTAAATTAATCATAAAAAGTCCAGCAAGAAGAGGCATAAGTCGGATGACCAACAGAACAACGCGTTTCGACGTTATGTCTTACTCATGTTCTGGTAGCAAATGCATTCAGCTTCCCTTTGTCCAAACTCTCCGCTTCCTACAATCAGACACACATGTGTTACTTACTCAGGGCAACTCCCAACAAAATAGTTGTAGGATATCCAGCAGAGAGGAAAGAAAAAGGGAAGACTGGAGTGGATAAAAACATACAATGACACACGGTAAAATATAAAAATCAAGACAACAATCTTTACAAAATAGTGGGAGAACAGGAAATATAAATACTGTTACATTAAACATCGCTGGAATTAATGTCGCAACTATATAGACTTAATAAGGACAAATGGTTACAATATTAGGCGCTAAAAGTTAAATAAGTTAATACTCACTTTTTAGGCCTGATGGTTTCACCTTTGTCTTGTCAGCTAGTGTTCTTCTGCAAGGTAGTTTGGCTAGTGCTACTTTAAGGCCATGTGCCCACGGGAGCTTGCTTCTGCGGATTTTGCCGCGGAAAACCTGCGGCTTTATCTGGATTTTCCAGATAAATCCGCAGGTTTTAGCATGTACAGACACTCTCCATGTTATCCTATGGGACATGGGGAGTGTCTGTGTCCACGTTGCGGAATGTGCGACTGCGGAATATGTCGCGGATATCCCGCAGCCGCACATAACAGCATGTCAATTATTCCTGCGGATTTACCTGCAGATGGTCCCATACTTACATGCCTTGAGAGCAGACACCCGGCTTTCCCTCGGTGCACAGGAGGCTGGAGCGCGGTGGATCCATGAGCAGGAAGGAGGAGGTGGGCGGGGCCTGCACAAGCTCCGGTCATGTGACAGCCAGAGCTAGTTCAGGCCCACCCACCTTCTCCTGCACAGTGTAGAGACGCTGACAGATGCCGGAGAGAAGTGCTGTGTGATGGAGGTAAGTATGAACTCCCCCGATCACTGCAGCACTTGTTCTGCATTGAGGATGCAGTGCTGAAGTCATGGTACTGTATCCTCAATGCAGAATGCCCGCAGGATATCCGCACGACATTCTGCAAATAAACCGTAGCATTGAAACAGACAAAGTTGTGCTGCGGTTTTCTGGGAGCTCCTGCGGAATCTCCTGCGGATATAACCACAGGACACTTTCCCCCATGGGAACATAGCCTAAGGCTGTATATATACTGTATATACACCTTCCAGCAGAGCACACACCTCTGTATAAGCCCATACGAACAGCCCATGCCACCTCTGTAACGCCCAATTACGCTAGCTCACACTATCCAAACTTAATAAAAAGATATTGGTAGTCTATAAAAAGATATAAAAGGGTAATGAAATGCTAACAAAGAGCAATAATGAGATATCAAAGTTAATAAAATATTAAAGTCAATAAAAGAAAATATATTTTTCAAGGAATATTTATATTAGAACACACTTTTAATATCATTTATACTGCTGAATTTCTGATAGAGACATTCGGGTCTTGATTCGCATCACATAACTTTTATTTATTCAGTCATGGGGTCTCGGCGTTGTGAAAAAAATATTACAAAAACAGTATTTCGACCCTAAAAATGTTGGTTCCTGTGGTGGTGCTGAAAATCTATTCCGTGTAGCACGCAATCAACGTATTAAAAATACAGAGGTGCTTAATTGGCTGAATAATCAAGATGCATATACTTTACACAAACCAGTGAGAAAAAGATTTTTAACAAATAAGGTTATTGTGAGAGATATTGATACACAGTGGCAGGCTGACTTTGTCAGCATGATTGATTATTCCCATGAAAATGATGGTATAAGATATATTCTTACAGTTATAGATATCTTAACAAAATTTGCGTGGCCTTACCAAACAAGAACGGAACAACTGTTGCAAGATCCCTCGAAATAATATTTGAAAATGATCAACGCATACCAAAGAAATTACAGATGGATCGTGGCAAAGAATTTATGAAACGTGTATGTAAAATATATAAAATTCATCAATTTTCTACAAGCAATATTGTAAAAGCAGCCTAGGTAGAGCGATTTAATCGTACATTAAAAACACAAATGTGGCGCGATCTCATGAAACATAACACCTTTAGGCCCCCTTCACACGTCAGTGATTCTGGTACGTATGTGCTTTTTTTTTTTATACGTATCAGAATCACTGACATACGCAGACCCATTATAATCAATGGGTCTGCTCACACATCAGTGATTTTTCACTGAATGTGTCTCCGTGCAGCGTACACCCGTAGCCGTGATTCTGCACGGAGACAAGCCCGTTTTTTTCTGGTATCACTGATGACCCACGAACCACACTATGGTGTGATCCGTGTGTGATCCGTGAAACACGTACCAGAAAATCATGGACATATTAAATATTAAATATTTTCAACTTACCTTGCCTGTGATTCGCTGTGCAGCCTCCGCTCTCGGCAGCTCCTGCCTGGCTCATGAATATTCATGAGAGCAGGAATAGCTGACCAGGAAGTAGCTGCTGAGAGCGGTGGTCGGACGCTGGAGAGCCGATGAGTTCAGCACCATGGACAGCAGGAGCGAAGGCAGTTGAGTAATGTCCATATGCAATCACGGATTGCACATGGACAACCCACGTGTGCCGTGAATCACGGAACATGGAGGAACATGTGCGTGTTTTACACGTCAGTGAAGAACATCAGTGTTTTTCACTGACGTGTGAATCGGGCCTTCGGTATATTGAAATTTTACCTGATCTGGTGTATAGCTATAATCATAGCTATCATACTACAATTCGATGTAGACCTGTTGATGTGACAAAGCGTAACTCACTACAAATCTGGAAAGATGGTAATAATTGCAAGCTTTCGAGACTACTCAGGTCTCTTCATCAGGCATGGTATAACACAAAATCTGAAGAGTCACATGTTTATACACAACAGGACAGTCCTGTTGTGTATAAATATGTGACTCTTCAGATTTTGTGTTCTACCATGCCTGATGAAGAGACCTGAGTAGTCTCGAAAGCTTGCAATTATTACCATCTTTTCAGTTAGCCATTAAAAGGTATCAACCACTGAGGACTCTCAGTTCTTTTAAACAATTTTTTTATCCCTACTGGCTAACACGGTACAAAGATATATTTTACTTGTACAAATCTGGAAAAATATTTACGCTTCTAGTGTCAGTGCTAAGCCTATTAAACCGTCTTTAAAAATCGGTGGTCATGTGAGAGTGTCATGATATAAAAGGTATCTTCATTAAGGTGTATGAACAAACGTACACGGATGAAATATTTGTTATTACGGCCATCAACACCAAATTTAAAAAACCCTCTATAAAATTGCTGATTTAAACGGAGAAGAAATCAGTGGTTCATTTTATAAAGAAGAAATAAAAAAATACTTTTGGATGAGCATCGCATCTACAAAATTGAAAAGATTTTAAGAAAAAAACATATTAGCAGGTCACCGTATTTTCTAGTGAAATTGCTGGCCTAACAACAACATTTAACAGTTGGATTACAGAAGACCAGCTGACAGACGTATAAATCATGGAGGAGGGCTCATTATAAATAAACACTACAGTGTAATGCTTCTTCTAAAATGTACCCCAAAAACACGATATCAAATTATACCATCAAATTGGCAAAACCTGTACAGCTTTCTGGTCCATTTGAAGTTGCACTCACCGAGATTCAATATCCGTATACATGGTATACGTTTGAGCAGAATGACGGAAATTTCTTTATAGCACGCCGCGGTGATATATCTAAAGAATTTTATTTGAAATCAGGATTTTATTCAAACATTACTGATCTCATAAGAGCCATTAATGAGTGTATTGATGTTTTGAAGGTGGCACCCGATGGTTTTAAACTTTGATTCGATGAGGTAAAGAGAAGTGTTGCCATGTCAGATTCAGCAACGATACAATTTGCTCCAGGCCCGAAACTATCACGTATTTTAGGCCTACAACCCTTTATTGAGGCCTCTGTAGATTACACACGTCTGGAACAGAAGAAGTCGTATGCAGATATAAAAGACGGATTTTATACATTATATGTGTACACAGATATAATTCAACATCAGCTTGTAGGTGACAGCTACGTGCAACTTCTGAGAACTGTTCAGGTAGCTGGTAAGAGCAGTGAAATTGTCACCATTCAGTACACAAGACCCGATTATGTACCCCTTTGAAAACAACATTTTGATTCTGTGACAAACTCTATATTATCAGATCAGGGCACCCCTGTTAAATTCAAGTACGGAAAAAGTATTGTTCGATTGCATCTCAGACCGCGGGGGTGTTGACACAGAAAAATGGTGCCTCAGAGGGTATATGGTGACCCCACCATCTATGCCAGATATTACATAGCGCAATCGGGTCATGGATTACAGGTTTTTCGCGGTGATGAGTACATGTATGGTGCCGGTCTTGACGGAATTTTAAGAGGCCTTTTTAGAAGAGTCGTACCATTATTCAGGAGAGGACTGGAAATAGTAAAGCCTCATGTGAAGATGGCTGTCAAAAACATTGCTAAAGATGCGGTCACATACCTCTCATCAGCTGTAATGAATCGAATAAACACACACCCACAGGAGGGCTCAGGCATAGTTTATGTTGCTAAAAAACAACAAAAAAGAAAAAGATGTGTGCGCTATTCACAGCCTCCAATGCTAATGAATAAAAATCCCACCAAGAGACAAAACTGTCAGAAAAGAATAAAGGGGGCTTTACACGCTACAATATCGTTAATGTTTTATCGTCGGGGTCACGTCGTTAGTGACGCACATCTGGCGTCATTAACGGTATTGCAGCGTGTAACACTTACCAACGACCTTAAACATCCTCCAAAGTGGTGAAAATCGTTCACCATGGAGAGGTCGTCCTAAAACCAAAAATTGTTAATGGTTGTTTATAGATGTTGTTCCTCATTCCTGCGGCAGCACACATTGCTGTGTGTGACACCGCAGGAGCGAGGAACCTTACCTTACCTGTGTCCCGCCCACAATGAGGAAGGAAAGAGGTGGGCGGGATGTTCGTCCCGCTCATCTCCGCCCCTCCGCTTTGATTGGCCGGCCGCTTAGTGACGCCGCCGACCTGGTAAGTGCGTGTGACGCTGCCGTAGCGAGAATGTTCGCTGTGGCAGCGATCACACAATATTGCATGCACGACGGCGGCGGGTGCTTTTGCATACGATATCGCTAGCAATTGCTAGAAATATCGTAGCGTGTAAAGCCCGCTTAAGACGCTCTGTGGACAACATCTTCTAATCAACTATAATGGCTTTTGTACATGATGCTTCTGTAGAGTGCACAAAATCTGAACTGGATATTTTTGTCATTCCCCCTACGCAAACAAGTATCGACAAATCGCTTTTTGTAGAAGTACAACCTGTTGCGGCTCTGTCAGACAATGCCCCCCTGGAATTTTTCATATCGGGAAGCGGTGAATATTATTATGATCTGAACAATACCCTACTGTATATAAATTGCCGTATCATGAAACAAGATAATACGGCTATCAGTGTGCGTGTTGCATTTATAAATTACCCCCTGACAACATTGTTTAATCAGGTTGATAGCACTCTGGGGGATCGCCTAATCTCGCAGTCAGATAACCTCTACAGCTATAGAGCGTACCTCTACAGCTATAGAGCGTACATTGAAACTCTTAAATTACAGCTCGCAAACACTATCGACTCAGTTTACCTCTGGATTGTTCTATAAAGACAGTGCGGGGCATCATAATGATCGGGCCTTGGATGGTCTAAATGCTGGATTTGTCAAAAGAGCGCGTATAACCGAGCACTCTAAGCCTGTGGATCTATTGGGGCCAATTTTTGGAGATGTATTTAATCAACCGAAGCTCATACTGAATGGGCTTGACCTCAAGATCAAGTTGTCGAGAAATAAGGACACTTTCTGTTTGATGTCTGGTGATGCGGAACCGTAAAAAGTGCAGATCTTACAAGCGTCTCTCTATGTGAAGAGCGTGCAAGTCTCTCCAGCTGTACGTTTAGGTCACAGTCAGGACCTACTATCCGCGACAGCCAAATACGCTATTGATAGGGCCTGCATGAAAGTATACAGTATTCCAGCCGGCACGCGAATTACAAACCACGAGAACCTCTTCTTGGGACAAATTCCAAAAACTGTTATATTGGGCTTTGTAGAGAATGAAGCCTTTAACGGGTCGTACAATAAAAACGCATTGTGCTTTCACTATTACAATGTAAGCCATGTAGCGCTTTACCTGGGTGGCCAACAGATTCCAGCCCGCCCTTTCCAACCTAATTTCAATGATGCTTTAGCCATCCACGAATTTATGTCTTTGACGCATGTTTCTGGACGTTTTAAATCTCATCATGCTCTGGCGATAGATCGTGAAGAATTTATAGCCGGGTTCACATTGTTTGCATTTGATTTATCACCAAATCAAAAGCCTGGTGGTCGTTTCTCGCTCGTTAAATCGAGTAACCTGCATGATGAAGTGCGGTTTGCGCTACCTACCCAACACAACTATACTTCAAATCAACCACAGAAGAGAAGTATTATTTGATTACATCTAATTATGGATAACTTCCATCTCACAAACCTGTTGAAGTCTGATCGTTATACAGAATGCATATTTGCTGGTGTGTTTGTGTGATTTGCTACCGGCATACAGAGTGACCCAGAGACACGCTGCCTACATTGTGAATACAGACAGTTCCGGTCAAAGTGGGAGACATTGTATATTGATTGTACTTTGGGATGATAAGAAGGCAATATTCTTTGACAGTTACGGGTGTTCACCGACAAGTGTTTTATTTCCTGACGAGTTTGTAACCTTCTTAAATAGAAACAGTGAACTATATTCTTTTTCAATCCATTCAGATTCAGGACACATTTAGCAAAGTATCTAGACATTACTGTGTTTACGTTTTGTACCATATAGCGCGGGGAGTGTCATTCAATAAAATATTACAATGCTTTAGTAATGATTTAAAAGCAAATGACAATATTGTGTCTGATTTTGTCGCGTCTCTTTTACTTGAGCATTCGATCAATTCAGGATGCCTTTATAAGCAGCTTTGTATGCCCCTATGCCAAGTAGTCAGAAGTGATCATAAAAAATAAAGTTAATATATGTTGATTAAATGGGTTTATCTATAAGCAGCTATAGATATTTCTCTATTTCAAAAAGACAACATATGTATGGCATCTGGCTATGAGCAGCTTTGAGAGCGAGAGTCTCATTGTATTGGTAAGGGTGTGTTAAGTATGTGAACAGGGCCGTATTTACCACTAGGCACCTGTGGTCCGGTGCCTGGGGCGGCGCTATGCGGGGGGGGGCGGCGCCTTCTAGCAGCAAAAAAAAAATTTAATTTTTTTTTTTACCTATCCCACTAAATCCGCAGTCTTTTCGCGGCGGGGGGGGGGGGGGTTGGGCGCACGGGCGCCCCTCTATTGATTTGTATGTGTGAAGAAGTTGGAGAAGGGCAGTTGGGTGATGAAGCAGCAGATATGTCAATAGCTAATGATAAAGAACCATACTGTGTGCCCTTTCAATTTTATAGAGTAGTTACCACTGACTTAGAAGATTCTTGGTGTTTGTATGATGAGACCTTGCGATTTGTATCAGTAGTAATGGCGTTAGTAAGTGAATATCAGTTTGAACTTCCAAAAGGTATTTACATTGTTTGTGGGGAAAAAGCTTATAGATAGATTCCAAAGGGGGCGGAGGGAACCTGTACATTGGCTAGATTGGAACCTGCAACATGGGTATGGAGTGAGGATGATTTCCCATACAAAAATATCCCTCAACATATGCTTGCAAAACGTGATACTGACACAAAATCTAGCAAACAGACACAGAAGCATTTGTTTAGTACACCATGGTACATGCAGGCAGGAATGGTACTGACAGGTCCATTAGGAGTAATGTTGGGAAACATGAGAAATGCCCAAATGATTCAAGAACTAGGAGATATTTTTGATAATGTGACTGATCTATTATTTGATGCCATAAATATAGAATCAGCCTACACAAAGCAGCTCATCATCATTACCAATCAACATTCTATGGTACTTTTTTTTTTATCATAAAGGTTTTTATTGAGTTTTCAGAAAAATACAAACTTCTCATACAACAACATCAAGAACAGGAGCATTGAGTAGCAAGAGGTGGAATAGCCTCGAGCCATTATCAGAATATCAATCTGGGACATAAAATACCCCTTACAACAACAACCTGAACATAGGAGCAGGGAGGGAGGGGGGAAAGAGAGGGGGTGGGGGAAGCAGCTCTACAAGACATTCTTAGGCATAATCAATTTATTTATGGTGTAGGTGTCGGTATCTGGGGGAGGGCCGTTGCATAAAGGGAAGTGGCCCACGGGTGCCATTGTTTAAGTCTCGCCGTTCTCTTCTCTAGGTTGGGGGCCAAGTTGGTTTCGTATAGCCAGTGTAGGTTGATCCTCTCAATTAGATCTCTTTTTGTAGGGGGGCCCACCGACCTCCACTTGTATGCCACACAGTACCTGCCAGCTATGAGAATGTGAGAAATGATGTTTTTTAAAAGATCCGGGATCCCATCTAAGCCAATGTGTAGCACCGCTAAGGTTGGGTTTGGAGAAAGGCGGAGACTAGTAACCTCATGGATTAGATTGAACACCTCCTGCCAGAAGTTAGATAACTTAGGGCAAAACCACCACATATGACATAAGGTGCCCCTGTGGTTGCAGCCCCTCCAGCACAGTGGTGACACATGTGGGGAAAAAGAAGCCAGTTTAGTAGGGGAGTTGTACCACCTCAGATGAACCTTTTTTAATTGCTCTATATGATTGAGACAAGAAGAGAACTTGTGGATCCATTTTGAGGCCGCGAACCATTCTTGCGGCGGAAGCGGAGAAGCTAGATCTTTTTCCCATTTGAGCATATACGGCAATGGTTTGTCCGGTTGTGGGGAGTTTAGCATATTATGGATATATGAAAGGCCTTTGATTTTGCTATTTTGAAAGAATTTTTTAATTGAGGCGTGGTCAGCTGTCGTGGGAGCCGGGAGATGAGGAGCGGACTGAAGAAAGTGACGTATTTGAAAAAACTGGAATAGACTGTCGGGGAAGGTTAAATTTATCACACATTTCTGAGTACGGGAGTAGGACGCCTTCTCTATAGAGATCTGCTAGGGTGATTGGACCTCCACGTGTCCAGGCGGCAAGATTCAAGTTCGGAATGAAGGCTTCTAGCGATCTAAGGGGAATGCTGGGACCTAAAGCATGTGACACTGGCTTGCTCCACAAGGACCAAGCTTTCTTTAGAGCTGCTGTGGTGGGTAGAAGATCGCCGGGGGGCGAAGGGGTTAGGAGCAGGGAGTCTATGAATTGTTTAGGGGAGTGGACCTGTGCCCAGGTGTACTCAATCTGTAACCATCTTAAGTCTGAATCATTCCTCCACCAATCTCGAGCCTGTTCCAGGATAGCGGCTCTGTGGTATGTTAGAATATTAGGAATACCCATTCCTCCACCACTTAACGGGGCATGCATGCATCTCAGGGCTATTCTAGGTTTTTTCCCAGCCCATATAAATTTACTCATTAGCGAATGAATTTTGGTGAGATACCGTTGCGGAATTGTTAGGGGCAGGCACCGAAGTAAGTAGATAATTTTTGGGAGGCAGATCATTTTAAAGGTCTGCATTCTCGCCACCCAAGAGAGCGGGAGAAGAGAAAGGCGAGTAAGTTCTCTATCCAGTGAGGTGTGCAGGGTCAGCAGATTTTTCCGGATCACGGAGTGTAGCGGGGCCAGTATAATACCCAGGTAGGGGATACCCTCGTCTTCCCATTAGAAAGGGTAAAGATGAGAAAGAGTGGCTCTAGTTGAGGCGGGCAGGAAGAGCGGAAAAATTAAGGACTTGGTAATATTAAGCTTGTAATACGAGACTTGAGCGAAGGAGGACAGGATCTCCATTACGTGTTTTAGGGACACCTCTACATTAGTGCAGGATAAAATCACATCATCCGCATATAGACTGATCACATGGTTTGTACTCCCCACTCGAATCCCCGAGATCCGAGGGCATTCACGGATAGTCTGCGCCAGAGGCTCTATAGCAAGGGCATAGATGATAGGGGAGAGCGGACACCCCTGGCGTGTCCCATTGGATAATTCAAAACTCCGAGATATAAATCCGGATGCCAGAACTTTGGCGTTAGGGTTAGAGTATAGTGCCATTATGGCGGTAAGTATGGGGCCTTCAAATCCAAACTTGGCCAGTACAGATTTCAGATATCCCCAGTGCACCCTGTCAAACGCCTTCTCTGCGTCCAAGGACAGGAATACACTGGGGATTTTCCTCCCCTCAGCCACCGCAATCAGGTCCAGCATACGTCTCGTCCCATCTTTCGCCTGCCTCCCCGCCACAAACCCCACTTGATCCGGGGAAATCAGTGATGGAAGGACTTTATGTATTCTAGCTGAGATTATTTTGGCGTATAATTTTAAGTCGCAGTTTAGGAGGGATATTGGCCTGAAGTTTCCTGGTGATGTAGGGGGTTTTCCTGGCTTTGGCAGGGTAGTTATAATGGCCTCTAGATTATTTGGTGAAATATCTGCTGTGGTTCGCCAAGAGGAGAAAAGTCTCAGGAGGAAAGGAGACAGGGTTTCAGTGAATTGCCTATAATAGGAGTTAGTGAGGCCGTCTGGGCCTGGAGCTGAATTTCTTTTGGCTGTGATCACCGCCTGGCGAACCTCTTCCAGGGAGAAAGGGGAATTTAGTTGCTCTAGATGTACTGTAGATAACCGAGGAAGATTAATATTGTTTAAGAAGGAATTAATTGCCGATTGGGTAGGCTTTGGGGCAGTGGGGTCATTTTTAAGGTTATAGAGAGACTGATAAAAATCAGCGAATGCATTGGCTATTTCCGTTGGGTTGCGTATTGTGGCATTAGAACCCGTCACGAGGTATTCAATTTTGTTTTGCATTTCTCGTTTTTTAACCCTCCTGGCTAGTAAGGCACCCGCCCTGTCACCCATCATATAGTACCGCTGTTTGAGGGATCTTAAATTTTTCTCATAGTCTACCATCAGCAATTGGCGGAGCTGTGTTCTTAGTTTCCTGAGTTCGTCAGATGTTGACATGTTTGGGGCAGATTTATTGTGGGCTTCTAAAAGCGCTATGTGGGACAGTAGAGCTTTGGAAGTTGCCTGACGCCTCCTTTTCTCGCTAGTGGCAATTTTGATGAATGACCCCCTAATAAAGGCCTTGTGTGCAGACCATAGCGTTTCCTCTGTCACCTCCTTGTTGTCATTAAATTTAAAAAACTCTGCGAGGTCGGCCTGCAACTCCTCAGAGAGTTGTCTACAGGCCAGGAGGGAGTCATTCATGCGCCACCGGGTAAAAACGGGCGTGCGGCTTTGCTCCTGGACTGTCAGGTATATGGGGGCATGGTCCGACCAAGCTATAAGTCCAATTTTTGAATCTGAGCAATCCAAAATAAGTGAGCTTTCAACCAGAAAGTAGTCCAATCTGCTGTATGAGGTGAACCGAGGTGAGAAGAATGTGTAGTCCCTCTCATTTGCATGTTGGTATCTCCATATATCATGGAGATGACTTTCTGAAATTATTGTGCTCATTTCCTTCCTCTTTACAGCAGTATTGGAGCAATCCAGAGTGCTGGACATTAACATGTTAAAATCCCTGCAGATTATTTGCTTACCCTCTGTAACGGATGAAAGCTTGGAAAGAAACCTCCGCAGAAAGCTGATCTGACCAGAGTTGGGGGCGTAAAGGGTTGCAATAGTATACTTAGAGCCATTTATGGAGCAATTAATAATGGCGTATCTACCTTCAGGGTCTAAATGTTGGGAATGTAGTGTGAACGCAACAGTATTTTTTACACAAATGAATACTCCAGCCTTTTTTTTTTTCCCACAAGCCAGCAGTATGAAAGGAAATTTAGCATTATTTAACCTGTGCGAGTCCCCCTGGAGGAGATGAGACTCTTGACCACAAATCACGTCACATTTGGATTTAACCACTTCCCGCCAAAACATGGATCTCTTGGCCGGCGAGTTCAGGCCCCTAACATTTATAG
This sequence comes from Anomaloglossus baeobatrachus, assembly GCF_048569485.1. NCBI lineage: Eukaryota > Metazoa > Chordata > Amphibia > Anura > Aromobatidae > Anomaloglossus > Anomaloglossus baeobatrachus. The sequence continues at coordinate 251,298 of NW_027441808.1, forward strand.
ACATACAGTTCAATACCATTGTACATGAAAAAAAGTCTCTTGCCTAGAGCTGCGGGGGGAGAAAGGAAGGTTAGGCAGGAAAGAGGTAACACTGACAACATTAACATCACTAACATTACTGATGTAGGGAGCATCAGTCCACATAGAAAAAAGCCCAAAAAGGGGGCCTGCGGTATGGTGGAAATGTACCGCCATGGGGGCTCAGGGTCCTGGTTGAACAGAACCAGCGGACCTTAAAAGTAGCAACTAAGTCTCAGCCGCGACTCAGACATATCACATAACTCACGCGACGGACCAATCTTCATTCACTTTATCCCTTTGGGATGATCCTGTGGCTCTTGGAGATCTGGCCGGGAGATTTGCCATGTTCCATGACGATAGGAGCTTTGCCAACTGTTGTGGGGAATGGCAGACGTGGGTGTTTCCTGCACGGAAAAGCAGGATCTTTACAGGGAAACCCCATCTATAGGATATAGCTTCATCCCTGAGAATTTTGGTATAAGGGGCAAATTCCCTCCTTTTTGCCAGGGTTCCTGCAGACAGATCCGGAAAAATGGACAGGTGCCGGAATTGCTCAGACAGAGGCGGCCTCCTTCTCAGGGCTTGCAGCAGGGCTTCTTTGGTCTTGTAAAAGTGCAGGCGAGCCAAAGTGTCCCGGGGGGCATCAGCACTGAGGGATTTAGGCTTAGGGACTCTGTGTATTCTGTCCACCAGGAAATCAGTTGCAGACAGGTCTGGGAGCAGCTCCTGCAGCAAGGAGCCTAGAAAGCTCTGCAGCCCCTTGTCTGGTATGGCCTCTGGAATTCCTCTGATTCTTATGTTGTTTCTGCGGGACCTGTCCTCTAAATCCAAGACCTTGGTATGGAGCTTTTGCACTTGTTCCTCCAGTGCTGCATTAGCATCAATGAGGCTATTGTGTGACTTTGTCAGCTCCTGCATTTTAGTTTCAATGTGTGCTGTGCGACTGCCTATGGCAGTGATATCTCCCCTCAGCTCAGCCACCATATCTTTCCAATCCTGCTGCAGTGATGAGCGGAGGGCACTGAGCAGTTTCTGCATGGTACCTTTGGTAAGCGGTATATCTGCAGCGTCTGTGTCCAAGTCTGGGCCTGCTGTGGATCCCCTCCTGGATGAGCGTGAGGAAGCTGTGGAGGAGGATGCTGCTGCCATTTTCCCTCGTCCCGTGCTGGAGAAGAAGTCTGTAACTTTCGCCGGGGACGGCTTCTTCTGGGACTTTCCCCTTGGCATGCCACGTTCCTGGGTACCTCCGCAGCACTTTCCCCCCGTGTGCAGAGAGATTGGTGCCACTGGTGAGCCGCAGTGAGCCGGTTAGGAGTCGAGGTGGCTGGAGCTCAGCAGCTAGGTGACCGGTGCCATTAGCAAGCAGGCCACGCCCCCATTCTATGGTACTTGATTATCTCACTGCTTCTAGTGGAAGTTTCTGTCAGGTGGTGGGACCTTCATGTTGTCACTTCATAAACCCTGAAGGACTGATGCAGGTTACACATGATATAAACCGAGCAGAAAAACTTAAAAAAGGATTTAAGGAAGCCAATGCATTGAGTGACCTACCCTTCCCTGAATGGCTTTCCTGGTTAAACCCACTGAATTTATTCAAAGGTGTGGGTGGATGGATCACAGGGATAATACATTATGTCATTCAAGGAGCGTTTATAATACTAGTAATTGCAGTATTGGTAAAATTATTTGTAATGCTTGTAAAGAAAATTCTAGGAGCTAATTGTAGCTGTTTTTCAGGAACATACCAACCCCAAAAGAGAGAAGCTATTGATACTGAATCCCTCCAAACTCAAGTAATGATGACCATAGCAACCACAAAGAAATGCAGATGTATGATATGTGACAAAGATACCCTGGCAGACTTAACCGACTGTGTCTACTGTGGAAGTCCTATGGAATCGTTTGACCACAAGATGCAAGAACATCAGCATGAAAAGAACTTTAATACTATACACCATGAAGTTACACCATAAAGTGTGTGATATATAAACACACTACAAAGACTCCATAAAGTTACACCATAAAGTGTGTGATATATAAACACACTACAAGGACTATACAAACATATATCACATTTATATAATGAATAAACTGGTAGAACACACATATATGATATTATACTACATATATAGCCTTATATAGCCTTAAGTATATATTCCCCTCTAGGAACAGTAGATAGGATGGGTATAGGGACATGTAGGCCGATCCCACAGAGCACGTTTGAATGGCAGGGCCCCATAATGCGCGTAGGGAAAGCCTAGTGTATTGTGAAAGTAGGACAAGTCTCTGCGGTCTACCCTATAGGAAGGGACAGATGAGATAGAACATAATTAATCAAAAGAGGGGAATTGTTAGAGAAGCCATTTTGTATCTTTTTCGATGTATCAGTTATGCAATCAGTTATGCAATCCGTTATGCAATCTGTTATGCAATCTTGGAATGAGTAATTGATGTTCTATTTCACATCTGCTATGACTATCATTAAGGCCCTAGAATTGTTTATACGGTCATCTTGACCTATGCAGCTTGTTTGACAAGGTTTGATTGATTACATCCCTTGAAACGCTTTTTATTACATATCTTTTTGGCCTTGAAATATTAATCCTTTCCTTATGTGATGATATCATGCTTATATCCCAAATGACTATATTTGGTATCTATCTAAAGTTATGTAACTATATCACATGTCTCATATTGCGTAATCAGCTTGAAAGGTATAAGAAACCTTCAGATTCAATAAAGGGGCGGAGAGCTAATTGACTCACTATAGACTCGAGTCTGTCATGGTGTGTTAAGCGTGCTCTCACAACCGGCCGGTCCGTCCCTGCTACCTGAGAGGAAACAAAAGCCCGGCTTTAACACCGCGTCTTTACAGCGGATACAAATACACTGCAGGCAACGGGCACAGGGAGCTGATTGAACCCGGAACTGCCGACAGCTGCATTTCCGGGGTCACAACACGCGCGCTCCAATCAGCTTCTTGCCAAGAGCTGGGGCATCCAAACCTGTGCAGAGCTCACAGCAGGCACCAGTGTGACGTCTGGAGGATAATCACCGGGTCCGGAGCAGGTAATAAGCTGTCTATATGTGAAGGGGGGCTTTACTGCTAACTGTATGTGATGGGGGGGGAGGGGCGCACTGCATACTCAGAAATGCCTGTGCTTACTGCTAATTGTATGTGATGGGGGAGGGGCACACTGCATACTCAGAAATGCCTGTGCTAACTATATGTGATGGGGGAGGGGTGCACTGCATCATGCAGTGCACCCCTCCCCCCCATCACATACAGTTAGCACAGGCATTTCTGAGTATGCAGTGCGCCCCTCCCCCCATCACATACAATTAGCAGTTAGCACAGGCATTTCTGAGTATGCATGCAGTCTGCATGCATACTCAGAAATGCCTGTGCTAACTGCTAATTGTAAGTGATGGGGGGAGGGGCGCACTGCATACTCAGAAATGCCTGTGCTAACTGTATGTGATGGGGGGAGGGGAGAGCCTAGAATGTATGGGCTCCTTACAGGTTAGTTGATGATCGTTGCGATGTTTCTTTTTGTCCACTATAATCATGCAAGGGGAGGCTGGGGGGGAGAGAGGCTGAGTCTGGGGGAGGCTGGGAAGAGAGAGAGGCTGGGAAGAGAAAGAGGCTGAGGGAGGCTGGGAAGAGAGAGAGGCTGAGGCTGCGGGGAGGCTGGGAAGAGAGAGAGGCTGAGGCTGGGAAGAGAGAGAGGCTTAGGCTGGGGGGAGGCTGGGAAGAGAGAAAGGCTGAGGCTGGGGGGACGCTGGGAAGAGAGGCTGAGGCTGGGGGGAGAGAGGCTGAGGCTGGGGGAGAGGGAGGCTGGGGGGAGAGAGACGCTGAGGCTGGGTGGAGAGAGAGGCTGAGGCTGGGGGGAGAGAGGCTGAGGCTGGGGGAGAGGGAGGCTGGGGGGAGAGAGAGGCTGAGGCGAGAGAGAGGCTGAGGCGAGAGAGAGGCTGAGGCTGGGGGGAGAGAGGCTAAGGCTGGGGGGAGAGAGAGTCTGGGGAGAGAGAGGCTGAGGCTGGGGGGAGAGAGAGGCTGAAGCTGGGGGGGAGGCTGGGGGAAGAGAGAGGCTGAGAGGAGAGAGGCTGATGCTGGGGGAGGCTGGGGGAGAGGGAGGCTGGGGGGAGAGAGAGGCTGAGGCTGGGGGGGAGGCTGGGGAGAGAGAGAGGCTGAGGCTGGGGGGAGGCTGGGGGGGAGAGAGAGAGGCTGAGAGGCTGAGGCTGGGAGGAGAGAGGCAGATGCTGGGGGAGGCTGGGAGGAGAGAGCCTGAGGCTGGGGGAGGCTGATGCTGAGGGAGGCTGATGCTGAGGGAGGCTGGGAGGAGGGAGGCTGAGGCTGGGGGAGGCTGATGCTGGGGGAGGCTGTGAGGAGGGAGGCTGATGCTGAGGGAGGCTGGGAGGAGGGAGGCTGATGCTGGGGGAAGCTGGGAGGGTGAGGCTTGGAGGAGGGAGGCTGATGCTGAGGGAGGCTGATGCTGAGGGAGGCTGGGAGGAAGGAGGCTGATGCTGGGGGAGGCTGGGAGGAAGGAGGCTGATGCTGGGGGAGCCTGGGAGGAAGGAGGCTGATGCTGGGGGAGCCTGGGAGGAGGGAGGCTGATGCTGGGGGAGGCTGGGAGGAGGGAGGCTGATGCTGGGGGAGGCTGATGCTGAGGGAGGCTGATGCTGAGGGAGGCTGGGAGGGGGAGGGGGAGGCTTGGAGGAGGGAAGCTGATGCTGAGGGAGACTTGGAGGAGGGAGGCTGAGGGAGGAGGGAGGCTGATGCTGGGAGGAGGGAGGCTGATGCTGGGGGAGGCTAGGAGGAGGGAGGCTGATGCTGGGAGGAGGGAGGCTGATGCTGGGGGGAGGCTGGGAGGAGGGAGGCTGATGCTGGGGGAGGCTGATGCTGAGGGAGGCTGATGCTGAGGGAGGCTGATGCTGAGGGAGGCTGATGCTGAGGGAGGGTGAGGCTTGGAGGAGGGAAGTTGAGGCTGAGGGAGACTTGGAGGAGGGAGGCTGAGGGAGGAGGGAGGCTGATGCTGGGAGAAGGGAGGCTGATGCTGGGGGAGGGAGGCTGATGCTGGGGGAGGCTGGGAGGAGAGAGGCTAATGCTGGAGGAGGCTCATGCTGGGGGAGGCTTGGAGGAGAGAGGCTGATGCTGGAGGAGGCTCATGCTGGGGGAGGATGGGAGGAGAGGCTGATGCTGGGGTAAGCTGGGAGCAGGGAGGCTGATGCTAAGGGGAGAGAGGCTGAAGCTGGGGGAGGCTGGGGGGAGAGCGGCTGATGCTGGGGGAGGCTGGGGGGAGAGAGGCTGATGCTGAGGGAGAGGCTGCTGCTGGAGGCGGGGGGAGAGAGAGACTGCTGCTGGGGGAATGGAAGAGAGGGGCCAATGCTAGAGACAGAGGACAAGGGTTGAGGGATACAGCAATGACAATATCGATGGGGGGGAGTGTAAGTACTCAGAATAAGAGGGGGGCAGCATTGGGAGCTCATTATGGAGAAGGGGCAGCATGTGTGGGCTCAGTATGGAGTGGAACAATGTAGGGGAGTCAATATCAAGAGTGGGGTAGTGTGTGTGTGTGTGTGTGTGTGTGTGTGTGTGTGTGTCTCAGAATAAGCGCTAGTGTGGTGGTCTTAGTATGATGAGTGGGGCAGCATGGAGGGTGTCATTATGGAAAAGAGGAAGGCAGCATTAGGAGCTCATGGAGAGGGGCAGCATGCACGGGACACTGTGAGGAGGGGGCAGCATGCATTGGACACTGTCAGGAGGGGGCAGCATGCATGGGACAGTGAGGAGGGGGCAGCATGCATGGGACACTGTGAGGAGGGGGAAGCATGCATGGGACACTGAGGAGGGGGCAGCATGCATGGGACATTGTGAGGAGGGGGCAGTATGCATGGGACATTGTGAGGAGGGGGCAGCATGCATGGGACATTGTGAGGAGGGGGCAGCATGCATGGGACATTGTGAGGAAGGGGCAGCATGCATGGGAGATTGTGAGGAGGGGGCAGCATGATGTGAGGACAATGTGCAGATCATATTTCATAATTGAGGAAGGTGTGGTGGGTATAATTTATAAGGGAGGGCAGTGTGTAGTTTATTAGGGGCAGTGTGACAGTCACAGTATATAAGTGGGGACGGTGTGGTGGGAATATTTTATACTCATGCTATGTTTTGATGTGCCTGTGGTGATCCCCATTGGGGGGAGGGGGGTTAGTGCCCTTCGCTTCTCATTGATACTTTTTCAAGTGTTTTACAAAGTAGATCTGCCTTAAACAGATGTCGTGTGCGAAAACTCAGTTTTACGTTGTCACTAAGGGGCGCGACCACTTAAAGTGCCTAGGGCAGCATGAAGGCAAAATACAGCCCTGTATGTGAAGATGGTTGTGATCAGATATGAGGTCCTCTTTGTATCTAAATGAACAGGTTTGATACACTTATTGTAATTGTAAGAAACTTGTCGTGTTGGTAAGACTGTAATGTGCAACTGAATGTAATTAAATTCTGAGCAATAAACTTTTTAAAATTTTGATATTGTGTCTGTCTTTCATTTTATACACAATATAAACACAAACTTTCTACATGGGTGCTATAAGAAATGCTTTACACTATCAGAATTAGTGTTATAAGAAATGCTTTATAGCATAAGACGCGTAATAGTATAATTGGCCATATACATAATATGCCCAATCAAATCAATTACACTATCAGAATGACTTCTGCATCAAAACCTCAGTGAATAAAATGGCAAGATTCCAATCAATTACACTAAATCAGATTTCTGTATCATAATCAGTGAATAAAATGGTGTGATCCTAATCATTTACACTATCAGGATTGTGTGACGCCCTGGGCAAGCCAGGGGTCACAGGTCACAACACCACACGCGCCCCACATTCCCTGCAGGTACACCGAAGTCAAAACTAAAATCCTTGTTGCCTTCCTCCAGGGGCTGGTGTCCACACCAGGGGGTGGGCCAGGCGGGTGGCTCCGCCCACCGAGGAGTTCACAGCCCTGGAGGCGGGAAAACCAGGCAGTTAGCTCAGGGAAGAGCTTGAGTGAGGAGTAAACAGTGAAGGAGAAGGAAGAAAGTAGGAGTAGTGACAGAGAAAAGTGACAGAAAGAAGCCTGAAGTTAGTCCGGGTGTGTGCCCCGGACTGAGACAGCAAGGTTGGCAGACGGCAGTGACCGTCTGCAGGAGAGGCTGCTCGGAGGTTGCCGAAAGGACCGTGGACGGGTGGTGACCCGGCGGTACCGGAGCGGTATACAAAGAACAGTCAGCACCAGGGCAGGGGCCTTTCGGATCCCGGCAAGGCTAGGAGTCGCCATAATTTGCCAAATCCATCAGTGAAGGGGACGACTGTCTCCCAACAACCAAGTCCCGTTTGAAGGCAACAGTCCGACCGTTAAGGGGAGACATCGCCACCGCCAAGGCACCAGTTTCCCAGGGCCAGCGCCTGCGGGCAAGAGTGGGGCTCCTCCGGCCCATATCCAGGCTGGGGAGCGGGTTACCGGTGGGAATCCATCGCTACCAACAGACTACACATAGGTGCAGGGAAGAGACCGTCACCGTCAACTGCAGGGAACAACAGCACCGCAACCGTCCAAGGGACCCGTCCAACCAGCCGTTTGTTTACGGAGAACTGTGTCGTGTTTACTGGCTGAGTGAGTACCTCCGTGCCGTGCGGCACAGCGCTGCCCCTGCACCTCCACAGGCCCCATAACCCGCCTGTCCACCATCCCAACCCCATCACTGGGCCCCGGGACCACCAATCCCCTACCCACGGAGGGGCAAATCAACAACTGGCTGCTCCATACCACCACTCCCGGGATCCCCAGCCAGAGCAGCGGTGGTGTCCACATGATCACCACAACCGTGGGTGGCGTCACGGACAATAAACAATTCCCACAACCAAACCCCTTTCACTCACGGGCGAGGAGCGCCGCTAGAGTCCCCGGGATCCGGCCCATCGCTCGAGCCACCGAGCAGCAGCAGGCCGCGGCAGCAGCGGCAGCCAGACCCGAGCAGTGGGAGAGCGTGGCGTCCCCTCCTCCGCCCGCGACAATTGCAGTATCAAATTCCTAATCAAAAGCCTATAACATACAGGGAATGTAGAAATCAGATAGCACTTGGAATGTTAGGGGAGGGAAGGGGGTGTGTTTAATACACTTAGATAGGGGCGGGGCACCTGTCAGATTTCTTTTTGATGAGACATATGTACCCCTTACTACTGCTTCCTGACACTTTTTCCCCTTCCTCTTCTTCGGTTACCCAGCTACCTACTTCTGGGTCTTGAACTTCCCCACCTTCACCCTCCTCCATAATACTGGCCCCAGCCAGAGAAAGCTCAGTGGGCTCTAAACTCCTCTCCAGGTTTGCAATGCTCCTGAGTGTTGTGAGCTGCATATTTAGATCAGTTACCTGGGCTTCCAAATATATAAGACACTGACATCGGGCGCAGACATATTCACCCTTGAATGGCTGTTCAAGGCATGCAACATCTCACAAGATGCACATGTGGTAGCATTGTCCATCGAGCACATACTAAATGGGGATAAACAGAACAGATAAAAACAATGGAAAACTATAAAAAGTAACATCAAACTATGCTTGTGTCAAACTATGATATTGTGTTCAACTGTGTTGTATACTAAAGGCCGCTTTACACGCTGCGATATCGTGACCGATATCGCTAGCGTGGGTACCCGCCCCCATCGATTGTGCGACATGGGCAAATGGCTGCCCGTGGCGCACAACATCGCCCAGACCCGTCACACTACTTACCTGCCCTGCGACGTCACTGTGACCGGTGAACCGCCTCCTTTCTAAGGGGGCGGTTCGTTCAGCGTCACAGCGACGTCACAGCTGCGTCACTGATCCGGCGCCCAATAGAAGCGGAGGGGCAGAGATGAGCGGGACGTAACATTTCGCCCACCTCCTTCCTTCCGCATTGCGGGCGGGAGGCAGGTAAGGAGAAGTTCCTCGTTCCTGCGGTGTCACACGTACCGATGTGTGCTGCCGCAGGAACGAGGAACAACTTCATTACTGCTGCAGCAACGATATTAGAGAATGGACCCCCATGTCACCGATGAGCGATTTTGCACTTTTTTGCAACGATGCAAAAATCGCTCAAAGGTGTCACACGCAACGGCATCGCTAAAGTGACTGGATGTGCGGAACAAATTCCGTGACCCCAACGAGTTCGCTTGAGCGATGTCGCAGCGTGTAAAGCGGCCTTTAGTTTGTAGCCAGCACTTAAATTGCAACCTTAAAAGGCTCAGCAGCCCTCGCTTGGTGTGACCGGCATTTGTAATTCTCTAAGCAGCTAGCAATGCAAATAATAAATCACCTGACACAAATCACAAGACGTCCTCCTTTTGTTTACCTTTCACAGTAAGAGATATTGCAGATATATAATACCCCAGATAACTTAAACAGTTACACAGTTATCACAAATATGATATTGTATTCTATTATATGCACTTGCTTTGCAGCCAGCACTTAAATTGCAGCCCTACCCGCTCATGAGCCCTTGATTGGTGTGACTATAGAAGAAAACATTTTTTATTAAATTCCAATTTTGGATTATATTTTGGTGCACAACGCTATACTACAGGTCAATTATAGGTATATAGAGCCGGAAGTGCAGCCCCTGCCCACTGCACTTGTAATTCATTAGCAGACAATTTCAACTATGGATTTCTCTAAAAAAAAAAAAAAAAAAATTAATTTCTACTAGAAAGTAGTTATTCAAAATAACTGTCACTTGGTATACAGGTCATTACATAGGGGTATAAAATCCTGATGACATTCTCTTTAAAGTGCAAATTTTGGGTGTCAGGTTATTGGGATAATTTAGTATTTAAAATAATAGTCCCCTTAGAACCTATAATCTGTGTATTATGGAATAGAGAAGGGAGTCAGTTCCCGATGATTATGAGAAAACTACTAAACTTAGCGAAAAGTGATTTTAGAAACTCGATCACAGCAGATGTTCCCACAAAGAAGGAATGGATGGTAGATGGAAATAGTAATTTGTAATATGAGCATGTTTATTATTGTAGTATAGAGAAGTTACAGACATTGTTCAGACATGGAGATTGTGCGCTGAAAATAACTGTAATGAATGGCAGGTCGCTGAGATTGGGAGTTAGGAAGAAGAGAGAGAAGGAATGTTGGGTAGTTTTGGGAAAGGTTGTAATACTCTTGTCCGTATACTGAATATATAAATATATAACAATGTGAAATGTTCAATGCACATGGAATATGGATTTTTATTTGATTTTTAGAAAACATAGTTACTTACATAGTTACTAAGGTTGAAAAAAGACCTTGGTCCATCTAGTTCAACCTTCCTCCATCAGTTCTACATTTGGTCACTAAGTCATTTATAACCAACAATGTTGTGTGTACTGAGGAAATCATCCAGCCCTTTTTTAAAAGCTGTTATAGTATCTGCCATTACTACCTCTTGTGGTAGGGCATTCCACAGTCTGACTGCTCTAACTGTAAAGAACCCTTTCCTGTTTAGCTGTCGGAATCGCTTTTCTTCCACTCGCAGTGAGTGCCCCCTAGTCCTTAGTATTGTCTTTGGAAGAAATAAGTCATGTGCCAGTCCTTTATAGTGACCACACATGTACAAACGTCTATTAGTAACTGTATATATATTTTAATCCTAATGTAACTTCTAACGCGCTTTTCCTTTCTTGTTTACTTGCCTTTACTTTGACTATCTCTTTTGTGTTTACTTCTGCAGTTTGTCAAATATATGTTTTCTCCCCATATGAATTTTTCTTACTGGTCAACAAATTAATTTTCCAGTAAAATATTTCTAAACTTGTAGGTATGATAATGGCTTCTACCAGTGTGAATTTTTTGATCTTCACAAAGATGTGTGTAAAATATTTCTCACATTCTAAACATGAAAAGTGTTTTCCCCTGTGTGAGTTCTGTAATGTGTGAGAAGATTTGATTTATTTGCAAAATATTTCCCAGATTCTGAACATTAACCCTTTAACGTCCCAGTGGTCATATTGTTAATCTCCCGCTGCTGCCGCCATTGATTTATACGGCTGAGATGTGTGCCTGCTAGGCACGAGCGGAATTGTTATCCACCCATACCGTTTAATCCCTTCAAAGGCGATGTCAATAAGTGACGTCATTATAATCGTGATAAAAATTTAACTCACTACCGATAACGGAAGTCACGTGCCGTGATCATGTGACTTCCAGTGGTTGTCATGATAGCACAGGGTCATTTGATGACTTCTGTAGCTCACGTGACTCACTTACTGTTTCACCCGGCTGAGGGCTGGGTGAGACAGGAAATGAGCATATCCGGTGTTCACAGCTGTGTAGCTGTGAACAGCAGATATGGAAGTGATCAGATTGCTGATCCATAGAGTCCCCTAGGGGACCTAGTAAAATAAAATAAGTTTAAAAAAATAAAAAAACCTAAACAATCAAATCACCTTCCTTTCGCCCCTTTGAAAATTAAGGGGTAAAAAAAAAAAAAAAAAAAAAAAATTATACACACATTTCGTATCACTGTGTTCAGAAACGCACGATCTATCAAAATATAAAATCACTTAATCTGATCGGTAAACTGTGTAGCGGGCAAAAAATTCCAAACGCCAAAATTAAATTGTTTGGTCGCTACAAATTTTGCGCTAAATGCAATAACAGGCAATCAAAACGTAGCATCTGTGCAAAAGTAGTACCGTTAAAAACGTCAGCCTGAGACGCACAAAATAAGCAGTAACTGAGCCATAGATCCCAAAAATTGAGAACGCTACGGGTCACGGAATATGGCATAAAACGTACACCACTTTTTTCGAAAAAACTTTAGATTTTTTTTTTAACCCCTTAGATAAAAGTAAAGCTATATATGTTTGGTGTCTACGAACTCGCACCTACCTAAGGCATCACACCGACACATCAGTGTTACCATATAGTAAACAGTGTGAATAAAATATCTCAAAAACAATAATGCTATTGCACTTTTTTTGCAATTTTTCCGCATTTGGAATTTTTTTTTCCATTTTCCAGTACACTACATGGTAAAACTTATGGTTTTATTTAAAAATACTACTTATTCTGCAAAAAAGAGACCTCACATGACCATATTGACTGAAAAATAAAAAAAAGTTACGACTATCGGAAGAAGAATCGCGAAAAAAAACAAAAAAACGGAAAATGCAAAATTGGCCAGTCGTGAAGGGGTTAAAATGGCTTCACTGTGTGAATTTCTTGGTGAATAACAAGATGACATTTCTGTGTAAAACATTTCCCACATTCTGAACAGGAGTATGGCTTCTCACCTGTGTGAAGTCTCTGGTGTCTAACAACTTGTGATCTAGTTGTAAAACATTTCCCACATTCTGAACATGAATATGGCTTCTCACCTGTGTGAGTTCTGTGATGTGTGGTAAGATTTGATTTACCTGCAAAACATTTTCCACATTCTGAACAACAAAAAGGCTTTTCCCCTGTGTGACGTTTCTGGTGATCAACAAGACTTGACTTATCTCTAAAACATTTCCCACATTCTGTACATGAATATGGCTTTTCACCTGTGTGAATTTTTTCATGATTAACAAGATTTGATTTCCAGGTAAAATGTTTCCCACATTTTGAACATGAAAATGGCTTCTCCCCCGTGTGAGTTCTCTGATGTCCAACAAAAACTGATTTCTGTAAATAACATTTCCCACATTCTGAACATGAATATTTCTTCTCCCCTGTGGGAGTTCTCTGGTAACTATCAGACTCTGAAGAAACTCCTATATCCCATGTGTGAATTTTTTGATGGATTTTTTTAAATTCTATAGTTAAAAATGGCTTCTTTGCTGTAAGAGCACCTTGATTTATAATGATCCTTTTGCCACATTCATTTTTCTTAATAGTCTGTGATGAATCAGAAGGTAAGACTTGTTTAAAACAATCAGATGATAGATCTTTGCTGTGAAGGGAAGATGGTATATCTGGAATAATGGCATTCACTTCAGTTATATCTTGTATGATGTTAAGGTCATCTGATGTAAAAGTTGAAGATGTCAGTTGTGTTTCTGATCTCCTGGTACAGACATCTGGCAAGAATAAAAATTGTTTTTAATAATATATAAAAAAATGTAAGTATATAATTTGTAAAATAGCTGAAGATATTGTGAGTTATTTAGCAAAGTATGATAATTTACTGAAACAAAAATCATTAACAATCTAACAGTGGACATCAGAGCAGGAACCAGTAGACTATGATGTTCAACCCTTTTTGTTAATTTTGCCTCCCAAATATTGAAATAATAATCCACCAAATAATGTTTTCTAGGCCAAATTTTTACCAAAAAATTACTATTCCATCAGTGGAAAAACAGAGTTTTTTCACATTGGTTGTATCGGAAAGACTATTGAAAAGAGATATGGCCTCATAATCCTATCCAGCAAAATCTGTCCTCTCAAAGCCAAATGTCCTCGATGCTTCTCAGCCTTGTAGTGGCCCAAACACTGTTAGTATCTACATGTTTGTCATTTCCACAGGGAAGAAACCACATAAATATTTACAGTTCGCGTGTCTCCTGGAGCACAAGCCGGGCACTATGTATTGGGCAATAAAATGACATATTTACTATTTTCACTATGCAACATCTACTCCATGCTAATTTCCAGAAACTGCTTGTAGAGTCAAAATACCATGTTTTCCCAAAAATATGACACTGTTATATTTGTCTTTGCCCTGAATAATGCACTAGGGCTCATTTCCATCTTACGGCTTATTCTCCGTTGGGGAAATCCCCCCCACCCCCCCCAAAAAAAAACTAAAAAAAAAAAAAAAAAAACGAAAAAAAAAAAAAAAACAGACCCCCACCTTCCCATGAGAATTATACTTTTCGGATTCCGGACGTCTGCGTGGCTCCCAGGTCCTCTTGTGATCTTCAGCATGTGCTCCCAGCAGGTATGCTCTGTGTGGTCCTTCCCTGCTCTGGCAGACACTCACATACACACATCGCGCGCACACACGCACATTCACCTCATCCAGAGATACTGATTGTTTCTGGCAAGCAGAGAATCCTGGGACACAGTGCAATGGTGCGCAAGTGTAGGAGAGTGGTTGCCTGGGCGGGTACACTAGAGTACCGCTGGGACCAGAGCACCGACGGGGCACAGATCCCTAGGTAAGGCGATAGTTTCATACGGCCTGGCAAATACCTGCACAGTGAGGGGACCTTTACGGACCTCACTGCCCCACAGATCCAGGGGCACCAGCAGTAAAGCAAGGATCAGGGTTCAGGACACAGACCAGCCCTACAGGATCCACACTGCCCGCCATATGGACAAGGAGACTGGCACAATAAGGCTATGTGCCCACGCTAGAATGTCCCTGCGGATTTTTTTGCCTGAAAATCCGCGACTTTCGCGGCAAATCCGCACCCGCGGATTTGCCGCGGATTTACCGCGGATTTTGATGCGGATTTTTTTTTTTTTTTTTTTTTCCCATTCAAAGCCAAAAATCTACACCAAATCTGCACCAAACAATTGACATGCTGCAGATTTTTCCGCATCAAAATCCGCGGCAAATCCGCCGCGGAAAAATCCGCAGCATGGGCACAGCATTTCCAAAATGCCATTGAAATGGCTTGGAAGTGCTGCTGCAGATTTTCGGCAAATCCGCGGTAAATCCGCGGCAAAATCCGCGGTAAATCCTGTAGCGTGGGCACATAGCCTAAGGGACAGTTGGCCCCCAAAACGCTTCAAGGTACGGGGACCCAAAACACAGTGAGGGTGCCGGGAACAGAGCAAATGAGTCATCAAGCTGGCACTGGAAATACAGGGACCTGAACCAGCTGTTCAAGGGTCCAAGAGTGAGCAGAGACTGTGAATTACAACCCCGGTGTAGACTCCTTTACTCCGGCGCGTCTACCATATAGCTCCCTGGGCTAAGCCCTACCTGCGGAGGGCCTACCACCACAGCTGCCATTGCCACCAGCCCTAGGGATAGCCAACCCAGCAGCGGCGGTTCCATCGTCCTAACTGCAACCCGCAGGTGGCGTCACGCTAATGACTAATTTTCCCTGTAAATATTCCCCTTTTAAAAAGCCCCCAGGGCACGGGACCAGCCAACGGCCACCAAAGTGACATTCCCCAGTGATACACCTCCCGGGACTGAGTACCCCATTCCCTGGGCAACACACAAGGACCTGTGGGTCCTCCATGTGTTCCACCACAGGTCCTCACGCTTCACTGCACTGCATCTCAGGACTGTCTGCCGGCCAGATGCAATCAGTATCGCCGGATGTGGTGTGTGTGTGTGTGTGTGTGTGTGTGTGTGTGTGTGTGTGTGTGTGTGTGTGTGTGTGATCTGATGTGTCTGTACGTTCTGCAGATCCTCCCGTTTGGCATTTATTGAGTTTGATTGTGGGTCTTCTTTCTTCTCTCTTTTGTGGGGTGTCTGCTCTCTATAATGAAGTGTCCTGCAGTATTAGGCTATGTGCCCACGTAGCGTATTTTCATGCATTTTTATACATTTTTATTGATTTTCAAAGAAAGCAAACACTCATTTACATGTTGCATGAAGCCTTCATGAATATACAAAGTTGAGTGAATGAAAATAGACATAAACCTTTTAGAGATAACTTGCAAGGAAAGAGAATTAGAAGAAAAAAAGAGTGAAGAAAGAAGGGAGGAATCAAACCTAGAAAGAAAGAAGAAGGGATAGAGGAACTCTGAGCATGGGAATCTACTGACATTAATACAGGGAACCGCCAATAGGGGCATAGAAATCAGGGCACTTATTTCTCCGCTATCTTAGTACCGTCTGTTACACTGGAGAGGAGAGGAAGGCCTCCCAATGGAACCATTTGGTTGTAACAGAACACTACTCCTGATGAGACTGGGCTACCAATGTCTCCATACGATGGGACAGGGAGATCTCTGAAAACCATTCCTCAAGTGGGGGGAGGGGGTTCAGTGGATCGCCAATCACGGGGGAATTCTTGTTTTGCCTTCTTGTAGCATATGTCGTAATATAGATTTTTTATATGCCAGCTTCGACATTGGGAACATGAAGAGGAGCACCGCCTCTAGTGAGGCTGGTTCTGAGACATCTGTTACAGCTTTCACCACCTTGAGCACACCCTTCTAGAAGGCCTTCAGAATCTGACACGACAACCAGATGTGGGTCATTGTCCCCTCCTCCAATTCACATTTCAAGCACAGACTAGACACCCCTGGGAACCACCTCTGCAAGGCCACTGGATCACGGTACCACCTGGAGGCAATGTTGAAGCTCGTCTTTTGAGATTTTGTTGCCATTATGGATTTGTGAGACAAAAAGAAACACATCACATTGGTTTTGTGTAAACGTGCTATTGAGCTCCAGCTCCCAACAATATTGTAGGGCTCTCCAGGCCCTACAATAGGAGGGGGGAGGTGGGCGGGGGGCTAGTTCCCTATAGCTCCGCAGTCAAAAGCGCATAGATGATCGAGGTAGTGTGTGACGGCATTGAAGGGGCAATACACAGTTCCTCGAACCCTGAGAGAGGGCGCTAAAAGACAGTTTTATCTACAAGCCTGAAGAAAGTGTTTTTGCTGAATGTATTCAAAGACATGTTGGGCCGATGCAGGATGATCTCCTAAGATAGACTGTAAAGGAAGAAGGGTACCTCTAGGACAGTGATGGCGAACCTATGGCACGCGTGCCACCAGGGGCACGCAGAGCCCATTCTGCTGGCACACGTACTGTCGCCTGATCCTGCCGGTTTGATCTGCTGGTGCAGTCGCACCGGCAGATCAAAACTGTGTTGGAGCGGAGGAGACATTTCTCCTCGCTCTGACACTCCTCCTCCCCCAGGCTGCAGGTGTGTTGCCTAGGAGACGGAGGAGCGTCAGTGAGCGGCGCCGGCGTAATGACGTCTTCTGGCCACGTGGGAACTGAGGACCCAGCGGCGCACAGCGGGGGAGCGGGTGCAGGAAGGTGAGTTGTGTGTTGCTTTTTTTTTATAACGCGTGTGCGGCTGTGCCAAGGTGGGGATGGGGGGCCCAGTGCCAGCGCCAGCATGGCGTGGGGGGGGGGGGAAAACACACATGCCAGCATGGGGTGGGGGTGGGAGAACGCACATGCCAGCATGGGGGGAGGGGGAACGCACATGACAGCATGGGGTGGGGGTGGGAGAACGCACATGACAGCATGGGGTGGGGGTGGGAGAACGCACATGACAGCATGGGGTGGGGGTGGGGGAACGCACATGACAGCATGGGGTGGGGGTACGCACATGCCATCATGGGGTGGGGGTGGGGGACCGCATATGCCAGCATGGGGGGGTGACATGCATGCCAGGATGGGGAACAATGCATGCCAGGATGGGGAACAATGCATGCCAGGATGGGGAAACATGCATGCCAAGATGGAGGAAACATGCATGCCAGGATGGAGGAAACATGCATGCCAGGATGGAGGAAACATGCATGCCAGGATGGAGGAAACATGCATGCCAGGATGGGGGGAAACATGCATGCCAGGATGGGGGGAAACATGCATGCCAGGATGGGGGGAAACATGCATGCCAGGATGGGGGGAAACATGCATACCAGGATGGGGGGAAACATGCATACCAGGATGGGGGGAAACATGCATGCCAGGATGGAGGAAACATGCATACCAGGATGGGGGGAAACATGCATGCCAGGATGGAGGAAACATGCATGTCAGGATGGAGGAAACATGCATGCCAGAATGGAGGAAACATGCATGCCAGGATGGAGGAAACATGCATGCCAGGATGGAGGAAACATGCATGCCAGGATGGAGGAAACATGCATGCCAGGATGGAGGAAACATGCATGCCAGGATGGAGGAAACATACCACAATAGGGTACATTTACCAGGAAGGGGAACATTTACCAGGAAGGGGTACATGCTAGGATTGGGAACATTTACCAGGATGGAGGACATTTACCAGGAATGGGGTACATGCCAGGATGGGGGAACATTTACAAGGACGGGCAATATGTCAGGATGGGGTACATTTACCAGCATGGGTGAACATTTACCAGGATGGAAGACATTTACCAGGATGAGGTATATTTACCAGGATGGGGCCATGATGGGGACAAATATACCAGAATGTAGGAAATATATATCAGGATGGGGGACATGTTTACCAGGGAGTGGCCATCAAAACATGATCAGGAGCTCGGATGCATGGTGGAGCGATACATTTTCAATGTTCAACTCCGCAAACTGGTGTAAGGGAATAGGAGGATGGTTAATGGGGATACTGCAATCAGTATTCCAAGTGCTACTCTGTCTATTAGTGGCCTATGTAGTATTTAAATTGTTAATGGCTCTGTTTTCCTGCTGCGTGAAAAAATGCAAAGATAGTAATTATTCAGCGCCAATATGAAATTTCTAACATAAACGCTTTTCTACTCTTTCACATCATAATACGCCAAAGTGATTCTATGGGACTCTTGTTGGGAGGTATGGAGGCTCATTACCCGGAGGACGGATGTGGATTTGAAGACTTCACAACCCCAGGCAACCCGCGGCTTGGACAGCATCCGGTGACCAGCCTGCTATTCCAGCTTCTCAATAGGATCCAGTCCCATCACGCACGCCAAAGGGGGGATTGTGAGGAAAGAGTTAACTAAACTTGAGTAGTCACCCACGCCATTTCCAAGAAGTACAAACTGACCCATCTACGCTCTAGATGGGTGGGCAAGAGCCAAGGACAAATTAATTATCGAAACCATGAACTACGCTTTGCCGAGAAACGAAACTTACGCTTATGCACACGAAACAGCTACGCCCAAATTAGCTTGATAAAAACCTGTATGTGTAATAAACTTCAATTCAGTTCAGAGCGCACACTCTTGCTTTATGTGCAGATACCAGTCTCTGTCTGTATCTCATTAAGGTTGAAAGAAGCTGAGGGGGCGACTGGGACCCTCTCCACATTCGGTCATCGCTGGCAACAGTTGGGACCTATTTAGGGGTCAACCTAACAGAACTGAATTCATAGTTGTAGAAAGTGAATTGCTGTGGAAGCTGACTGATTTTTTGTGACAGTACACTTCTCTCTTTGTGGAGATTTCAGACACTGCTATATTCTGATGTACAGATGGAATAAAAGCTAGTCTAATGTAACTTGCAGGACATCTGACCTGCTACTTGTTACATCTGCAACAAAACTTGCAACAAAGCAGGTCAGTGCTGAGCCAGGTAAAAGTTCAAAATTGTTTTGATTTTAGGCCCCTTGCACACTGTAATTTTAGAGTGGTTTCACACTTGTGTTTGGGGCCGGCAGAGGTCACTCAGCTCTGGATCTGACATCCAGCTGACCCCGGGGCAATGCTGGCGGAATGCTGGCATTCCGCTTGCATTGCCTATAGAAGTGAACGGCTGGGTTCCGTGATCTGCAGTCGCCCGTTCGCTTTCGTAATGCCGCATTCCGCTATCAGTGTCAGAACAAAAAGAAGAGCATTTTCTTCTTTTCGTTCCGCTGCAGGTTAGCGGAACGGCGGCATTACAGAAGCGAACGGGCGGCCTGTAGTGCATATGTAGCGGAAGTGTGACAGCACCCTGATGCTGCCACTGTTTTAGAACTCCAAAGCACTTGCTTTACTGTCATTTTTGAGAGCGCTTTTGTGAGCGCTCTCGGTAATGACCCTTAAGATACAGGCTATTGATGAACGCTAAGTGCTCAAAAATAGCTCCTGTAATAAAATTAAAAAAAAGAGCTGGCCGAAACAACACCTCGCTTTTCTAGCCATTGACTTATATATTCAAAATTGGCAATCTTCTTAGCAATTTTCCAGTGCTTAGCACTTGGGTAAGTGCCTACTGTGAAAGAGGTCTTAGGGCTAAAACACAAGGCCGAAACTCCCTGCCTAATTTGTGGCCGAAACATCTGGGGGCGAAATATCCATGGGCGAACTGCTGTTGGCGAAATGTGCGGGGGCGAAATGGGCGAAACATCCTGGGGGCAAACTGCTGGGGGCAAAACATCCGGGGGCAAAACATCCGGGGGCGAACTGCTGGGGGTGAAATGTTCGGGTGCGAAGTGTACCTGGGGGCGAACTGCTGGGGACAAAATGTTGAGGGCGAAACTTCCAACTCCCCCTCCATGTACCCACTGTGGGATAATCCTAACATCCCTCATATGTTACAGTTAAGGTCCAGTCACACATAACGAGATAGTTAACGAGATCGTTACTACGTCACAGTTTCCGGATCGTTGTTAAATCGTTGGTGAGATCGTTGGTGAGATGTCACACAGTCATTTTCCCAACAACTTTAGTAACGATGTCGCGACCTGTATAACGATCTCGTTGGTCGATGGGACCCTGTCACACAGCAGCTATGTAACGAATCTGACCTAGAATAGGGGTGTAGTGTTTGACGCTGTAAGCCACGTAGGCGTGCATATGCGTTGCCTTTTCCACACCCCTCCGCTCCGATTGCTGGCCAATACTGCGTTCTGATAAGGCGGCCGGCCTAGAACGCAACTTTGTATCGCTTCATCCTTTGTCCCTTTTTGAGCCTTGCTTTGAGGATAGAACCTGCGACTTCAGCTTCAATCTGAAAAGCAAGCAAGCAATCGGGAACAAAGTACCAATGAATCTGGGTGTAGTCGCAGGTTCTATCCTCAAAGCAAGGCTCAAAAAGGAACGAAGCATGAAGCGATACCCAATCAGAACGCAGTACTGTTCTCTGCCCAACTAATCGGTGCAGAGTGGGCGCAGAAAAGGTGACGCAACTACACGCCTACGTGTCACACTTTAAGTTCTCATCTAGGCCGTTAATGAGATCGTTGGTAGGTGTCAAACATACAGATCCATCCGGCCCAACAGGACTCCAACAAGCCAAAAATGGCCCAGGACATTCAGCAACGACCAACGATCTCACAGCAGGGGGCGGATCGTTGGTGCATGTCAAACATAACGAGATCGCTGGTAAAGTCGTTGTTTCGTCACAGAAACTGTGACGTAACAACGATGTCGTTAGCGATCTCGTTATGTGTGAAGTGGCCTTTACCCTGTGCTGAACTTTGGATAAAAACGCCCCTATCAGCACATTCATCAGAAGGGAGAGAAGGAAGATCCATCAATAAGAGGCCGAGATTCTAGGAAGATGGAGTCATTGCTCTTAGTTGGAGAAACAATAAGAATCTTGTAGTTATGATACTTATTAATGAAGAATAAAGATATAATAAATTATGTTATAAAGCAAGCTTTCCAGACTACTGAGGTCTCATCAGCTACAAGATTATTATTTAGTTTCTCCCACTGAGAGCAATCAATCTTTATTCACCTGGTGAACACGGCACCAAACTAAGAATCTACGATGTCACCAGCATCATTACCCTCCGCTTTCTCATAGGCGTCCACCATACAGATTAGATTCTTCTTCCCATGATTTCTAAGTTGTCTGCGCATTATGCGTACACTGTCATTTGGCTTTACAGATTACAGATCTGGGCAGCTAAGGGTCAATGTCTTCTAATTTCAGGGGATAGGGTGGATCCTACCTGTAAGATCTGGCTGATACAGATCTCACTCCAACAGAAGAGCGTCCAATGCCCAAAATAATCGGGACAGTTTTGTGTGGAGGCGCATGTGGTGGTCTAGCAGCAGAATGGGGACCATTTGATATGGCCGGACTACAACCCCGATAAAGCAGCAACAGCCAGTGACTAAGAAGAATCTGTGACTTCTCTGCATTTAGTGGTCACTACTCACCTGGGCGGTTATCTGTAGGAATCTCCTCTTTACTCCGCTCATCACCCCTCACATATGTCTCTGTAGTATTAATATGGGGCAGATCTTCACCCTGAAACAAATATTGTACAAGTCACAGACAGATGGAGAAGTCCCATCTATGATCAGCTCTAATCCTGTCATCTCCACCGCTCTCATTACACAAGTATAACACATATAATACTGGAGGATAAAACAAGACTGAGCACAAGACCTTCACAGCCGTCTACACATCATAGGGGGATTTCATGGCACCTTCTCTCCATCTACCTGATGATCCTGAGGAACATCGGGATCTTCTTGTTTACAGTCCTGTGGGAGAAGAGGACGGGGACATCTCTCTGGTGTTGTCCTCTTACTGGATAGAGCTGGAGGAGACACATCCTGAGGAACATCGGGATCTTCTTGTTTACAGTCCTGTGGGAGAAGAGGACGGGGACATCTCTCTGGTGTTGTCCTCTTACTGGATAGAACTGGAGGAGACACATACAGGGACTGAATTCATTCCTTACATACAGATAATTATAGGCCGTGTGTATTTAGTCCTGTCTATTACCTGGTGATGTGAGGAGCTGGGGATCCTCCATCATGACGTCCTTGTACAGATCTTTGTGTCCTTCTAAATACTCCCACTCCTCCATGGAGAAATAGACGGTGATGTCCTGACACCTTATAGGAACCTGACACATACAATGATACCGTCACCCCCGATCCCTTCATAGCGTTACTGTATAATGTCCCAGCATTCCCAGCAGTGTCACCTCTCCAGTCAGCAGCTCAATCATCTTGTAGGTGAGTTCTAGGATCTTCTGGTCATTGATGTCCTCATGTATCGGGGGGTGAGGTGGAGGCTCCGTGATTGGGCTCAGGGGTCTTCCCCATCCCTCAGACACAGGGGCCTGACAGCGCTCACTAGAGGTCTTCTTCACTACTGTGTAATCCTGGTTATGGAGAGACACAGTAATAAATCTCACTCCAGACATTTCCAGAGTCCTCACCTCTCCAGTTCTGTCCATCTGTTATTCCCATAGATAAGAATGATGTAATGTGACGTCATCAGAATCTCTCACCTCTCCAGTAAGCCAGAAGAGGATCTCTAGGGTGAGGTGTAATATCCTCTCCGCCATCTTGTCCCTGTCCATATCCATCTTTCACGGGGCAATCAGGAGAATTCTCTTCTATAGAACAGAGGTCCCCAACTCCAGTCCTCAAGGCCCACCAACAGTGCAGGTTTTTGGGATTTCCTTAGTATTGCACAGGTGTTAATGTAATTACCTGCCCAGGTGCTGGTTCCAACAGCAGTGCAAATCCAGAAAACATGCACTGTTGGTGGGCCTTGAGGACTGGAGTTGGGGAACCCTGCTATAGAAGATCTCCACTGAGAGGATCCGATATTGTAGGGACCTGAATGGGGAGAAGATGACGATGTAACATCATAAAGAATCCGCTGTAATAATACAATTACTGGAGAGAATAAGGGGAAACATATAATGAGAACATTCTGGGGGAACATTATACTGTAGGGGGCAGAAAGGGGCCGAAGACCGGGGACAGAAAGGGGCCGAGGACTGAAGGCGGGAAGGGGCCGAGGACTGAAGGCAGAAAGGGGCCGAGGACTGAAGGCGGGAAGGGGCCGAGGACTGAAGGCAGAAAGGGGCCGAGGACTGAAGGCGGGAAGGGGCCGAGGACTGAAGGCAGAAAGGGGCCGAGGACCGAGGGTGGAAAGGGGCCGAGGACCGAGGGCGGAAAGGGGCCGAGGGCAGAAAGGGGCCGAGGGCAGAAAGGGGCGAGGACTGAGGGCAGACGGGTTTCCTCACTTCCGGCCTCTCATAGTTGGGGCGTCTGTATCTATCAGAGGAAAAAGAATAAAAACCTCACGATTCATAGAAATCAGAGAGAGAAAAACTCCAAGAAAGTCTCAGAGCTGAAGGGGTTAATGCCGCCTGCCCCAGTAATGGGGAATCTCCACACACCTCCACCTGCAGAGCCGCACACTAGATATATAATACCCTGCACCTACCTCCACCTGCAGAGCCGCACACTAGATATATAATACCCTGCACCTACCTCCACCTGCAGAGCCGCACACTAGATATATAATACCCTGCACCTACCTCCACCTGCAGAGCCGCACACTAGATATATAATACCCTGCACCTACCTCCACCTGCAGAGCCGCACACTAGATATATAATACCCTGCACCTACCTCCACCTGCAGAGCCGCACACTAGATATATAATACCCTGCACCTACCTCCACCTGCAGAGCCGCACACTAGATATATAATACCCTGCACCTACCTCCTCCTGCAGAGCCGCACACTAGATATATAATAACCTGCACCTGCCTCCACCTGCAGAGCCGCACACTAGATATATAATACCCTGCACCTACCTCCACCTGCAGAGCCGCACACTAGATATATAATACCCTGCACCTGCCTCCACCTGCAGAGCCGCACACTAGATATATAATAACCTGCACCTGCCTCCACCTGCAGAGCCGCACACTAGATATATAATACCCTGCACCTGCCTCCACCTGCAGAGCCGCACACTAGATATATAATACCCTGCACCTACCTCCACCTGCAGAGCCGCACACTAGATATATAATACCCTGCACCTGCCTCCACCTGCAGAGCCGCACACTAGATATATAATACCCTGCACCTGCCTCCACCTGCAGAGCCGCACACTAGATATATAATACCCTGCACCTGCCTCCACCTGCAGAGCCGCACACTAGATATATAATACCCTGCACCTGCCTCCACCTGCAGAGCCGCACACTAGATATATAATACCCTGCACCTGCCTCCACCTGCAGAGCCGCACACTAGATATATAATACCGTGCACCTACCTCCTCCTGCAGAGCCGCACACTAGATATATAATACCCTGCACCTACCTCCACCTGCAGAGCCGCACACTAGATATATAATACCCTGCACCTACCTCCACCTGCAGAGCCGCACACTAGATATATAATACCCTGCACCTACCTCCACCTGCAGAGCCGCACACTAGATATATAATACCCTGCACCTACCTCCACCTGCAGAGCCGCACACTAGATATATAATACCCTGCACCTGCCTCCACCTGCAGAGCCGCACACAGATATATAATACCCTGCACCTACCTCCACCTGCAGAGCCGCACACTAGATATATAATACCCTGCACCTACCTCCACCTGCAGAGCCGCACACTAGATATATAATACCCTGCACCTACCTCCACCTGCAGAGCCGCACACTAGATATATAATACCCTGCACCTACCTCCACCTGCAGAGCCGCACACTAGATATATAATACCCTGCACCTACCTCCACCTGCAGAGCCGCACACTAGATATATAATACCCTGCACCTACCTCCTCCTGCAGAGCCGCACACTAGATATATAATACCCTGCACCTACCTCCACCTGCAGAGCCGCACACTAGATATATAATACCCTGCACCTACCTCCACCTGCAGAGCCGCACACTAGATATATAATACCCTGCACCTACCTCCACCTGCAGAGCCGCACACTAGATATATAATACCCTGCACCTACCTCCACCTGCAGAGCCGCACACTAGATATATAATACCCTGCACCTACCTCCACCTGCAGAGCCGCACACTAGATATATAATACCCTGCACCTACCTCCACCTGCAGAGCCGCACACTAGATATATAATACCCTGCACCTACCTCCACCTGCAGAGCCGCACACTAGATATATAATACCCTGCACCTACCTCCACCTGCAGAGCCGCACACTAGATATATAATACCCTGCACCTACCTCCACCTGCAGAGCCGCACACTGGATATATAATACCCTGCACCTACCTCCACCTGCAGAGCCGCACACTAGATATATAATACCCTGCACCTACCTCCACCTGCAGAGCCGCACACTAGATATATAATACCCTGCACCTACCTCCACCTGCAGAGCCGCACACTAGATATATGGCTGCTCTGTGCTTACAGGACCTGTGATGATGTCACATGGAGGGGAGGAGTCAGGGGTCACATGATCAGATCCTCAGTGTAGTCCTATATTAACTCGCACACACTGGATGAGGTGCGGTGTCCGTGGACGGTTATAGTACACTATTGTTGCGTATGTATGTGACCCCTGTTGCGTATGTATGTGACCCCTTCACACTGTTATTTGAATCTTTGCTTAATTGAATTCTTTATTGATAAGTTCAGGTGAGGAGATTTGTTGAGCGACTTTCAAATAAAGACGTTTGGACCTGATCGGTCTTGATCACAAGTTGCTGAAAATGTGTGTATGACATATATGGAGCAGAGCCGCATGTGTACAATGTGCACGTAGCAGTGCTATGTGTGTATGATTCTACGTAGTGGAGCTGTGTATGTAGCAGAGCCGTGTGTGCATGATGTGTATGTAGTGGATATCCCCTTTTACCACTTTATTAATCCCCAAACACCCGTGCATCTCCAACATATTTCCACACGAGGTCCCACGACAATTCCAGCTCTGCTACATTTAAAGTCACAGCGTGATCATGGCACATGACTGGCCGCTATGAGGTTCAGGCAGAGACTGAGCAGCGATCAGTGGTGACATCACTTACGTTAGCCGTGGCCACAGCTGGAGGTTTCCACGGTCCTCCACTTGTGATTGCAGGTAACTTGACCTCAGGTGACGTCAGTGACCTCACCTGAGTTCATTCGCTTGTAAGGAGTCGGGGATAGGCCACCCCTGGACAACTGCGGCACACTGAGGGGTTTAGTACAGTGGAACCTTGGTTAACGAGAACAATCCGTTCTGGGAGTGTGCTTGGTAACCAAGTTACTCGTTCAGCAAAGCAAGATTTCCCATAGGAAATCATTGCAATGCAGACAATTCATTCCACAACTTGGTAAATGTCCCATCCTGGTCCCCTATTGTGCCATTCCACACACGTACAAACACACACGATACGATGTACGATGTGTACTGAGCAGTGCTATGTGTGTATGATTCTAACCCAAACACCCGTGCATCTCCAACATAATCCACAACTCTCACGCACAATACTGTATGTGTGTGCATGCGTGTATGTTTGTGTGTGTTTTGTGCGTGCATGTGTGTGTTTGTGTGGACTGCAAGAGCGGGTCAGAGCGCGGTGGATGTACGTGACCGGAAGTGTGTGCAGTGAGTATTTTGCTCATACAGCAAAGCTTTCTCGTAAACAGAGTTACAAATTTACAGAAAGCTTTGCTTGTTAAGCGAAATTCTCATTAACTGGGTTACTCGTTAAGCGAGGTTCCACTGTATATTGTATTTCAATGCATAGTACTGTGTGTGGGTCGCCACCAGGTGGCAGACTAGCCCAAGGATCATATCCTTGGCACCTGGGTTGGCGGAGAGCTGGATAATAGAGGAGGAGGACAGGACACTGTAAATATGGAAGTTAGAGGGAAAGGGGTAGGTGAGTCCCAAAGGAGAAGTAGAAAAGATAAGGCCAACATTGAGACTGATTTCTGACTCTAAAGGCTGCTTTACATGCAGCACCCGCCCCCGTCGTTTGTGCGTCACGGACAAATCGCTGCCATTGGCGCACAATATCGCCGATACGAGTGATGCCCTGGACTAGCCAGGTAGTCACAGTTAGCGCCCAGCACAACACCTGTCCCTTAAAAAGGTGTCATCAGCCAACCATTAAACTCTAGTCACTCCTCTCTGGGCTTGATGGACACACCAGGGGGGCGGAGCCAGGCGGTTAGCCACGTCCACTGAGGAGTTCAGAGAGCCGGAGGCGGGAAAACAGTGCAGTCTGACAGATGAGTTTTAGGAGTGGAGTAGAGAGGAAGCAGGCCTGTGTAGCAGGTCTGCAATAATCTGACAGGTGTCGGGGTAGGGGCCCTGGTACCTCTGGCTAGGAGGCAAGCGGTGGCCTCAGCCTTCAGGTGCCAGGAAGACGGCTCGGTGGAACCGTGGTGGACAGGGTAGTGGCCCGCCGGTACCGACCCGGGGAACCGAATCGGAAACCGGAGCACAAAGGGGGGTACTCAGACCCTGAAACAAGGTTTAGAAGCCACTGGACCGGGTTAATTAACTGATTGCGGTCTGGACTGTAGGTCCTTTCTCACCCAAAGTCCCGACTGAAGACAACAGCCCAACGAGGGGGATAGAAAGCCATCGCACAGGCAGAGAGATCCCACGGGCCAGCGTCTGCGGGCAAAAGGGCTCTCCCGACATACACAAAGCCAGGGAGCGGACTCCCGTTCCTGAAGCGCAGGCAGTCCACAGCTACACTACACGGTCCAGGAGAAAGGCAGAGACCACCAACCGGGTGGGGGACCAGACGCAGCCAGCTGCGGGCACCGGCCACCATCAACTTGGTTTACCAGAGACTTGTGTATGTTTCTAATCGTGAGTACAACAGTGCCCTCCGGCCGCGCACCTCCCTGCACCGCCCAACCAAACAACTCCCAACAGGTCCTGGGGCCACCATCCCTGCCAACGGAGGGGTTAACAACTTGCTGCATAACATCTCCCCCGGGTGTCCCGCAATAGCAGCGGTGGTGTCCACCTTCACCACAACCCGTGGGTGGCGTCACAAACTCAAACATGGCTCCGGCCGTGCACCTACGTCCCCTAAAACCGCCAGCCCTCCTTTCAGATCGAAGTGGACCACGGGGCCCTCGGGTCCAGAGACGTTCGAGCCACCCACCAGTGAGCCCGGATCCAAGCGGCTCGATCGCAGCCGAGCCCGGGGCAGTACATACGTGTCACACGTACTTACCTTCCTAGCGACGGCGCTGTGGGTGGTGAATAACCTCATTTTTAAGGGGGAGGTTCGTGCATCGTCACAGCGACGTCACACAGCGGGCCATCAATAGAAGTGGAGGGGTGGAGACCAGCCGCATTATCGACACGCCCACCTCATTGCCGGAGGATGCAGGAACGTTGCTGTTCGTCGTTCCCGGGGTGTCACACGTAGCAATGTATGCTGCCTCAGGAACGACAAACAACCTGCGTCCTGAATGAGCAACGACATTTGGAAAATGAACGACGTGTCAACGATCAACGATTTGGTGAGTATTTCTGATCGTTAGCGGTCGCTCGTAGGTGTCTCACACAACGACGTCACTAACGACGCTGGATGTGAGTCACGAATTCCGTGACCCCGACGACATATCGTTAGCGATATCGTTGCGTGTAAAGCCCCCTCTAGAGTCATCCCTGGATTACGGATACGTGGGAGGCTGACAAGTTGTAGAACGGTCTAGTCAGGGTGGTGGCCGTGTTCCTGGTAGCGTATTTCCCTACAAAGTCCCTAGCGAGACCGAAGTCAATGGCACCCTCAAGCAGAAGGACATGCTTGTTATTGACCTAGGCAGTGATCGAGGAATTAAAAACACTATAAGCTATTCCTAGCACAAGCATCCCTGTGGGTGGGATCGGAAGGCTTAAGAGACTACCGTATTTTTCGAACCATAAGACGTACTTTTTTTCCCCCAAATGTTGGGGGAAAGTGGGGGGTGCGTCTTATGGTCTGAATGTGGTTGAGGGGAATGAGGGTGCTGCAGTGGAGCGGGTCATCAGGGCACGAGCAGGCTGTAGCAGCACCTGCCGTGACCACGTGGGCCCACTCATTACATATGCACGCCCATCCTCCCGCCCATCATCTCTCAGCACTGAAGCTGACAGGTGGGCGGGATGATGGGCGGGGGGTGCGCGCATAGTAAACAGCCGGCCGCATGATCACCCCTGGCAACTACAGCCTGGAGTGATCATGTGCGGCTGTATTCACTGCCCCTCGTGTATCATCATCAGCACGGGGTGCAGTGAATCAGTATACTCTACTCACCGTTCCCCTGCAGCATCGCAATGTCCTCCCATCTGCCGGCTCAGGCTGTGTGGAGACTAGAAGCGCTCACAGCGATGACGTCATCGCTGTGCGCAAGTGTCCACACGCAGCCGGAGCCGGCAGACAGGAGGACATTGCGATGCTGCAGGGATCGTGTTCCGGCTCCACACAGCGCTGCCGGCACAGATGGGAGGAGGAGCCATGCTGCGTGGAGCGAGGAAAGGTGAGTGCAGTATAAACGTTTATTTTTATTTTTTTGTGTACCATAGGATGCCGGACATATAGCAGGATGGGGGTATATGAGCAGGATGATGGGGGTATATGAGCAGGATGATGGGGGTATATGAGCAGGATGATGGCGTATATAGCAGGATGATGGCGTATATAGCAGGATGATGGCGTATATAGCAGGATGATGGCGTATATAGCAGGATGATGGCGTATATAGCAGGATGATGGCGTATATAGCAGGATTGGAGCACATACCAGGATGGGGGTATATAGCAGGATGCGGCCATATGCCAGGGTGGAGTATATAGCACGACAGGATGGGGTATATAGCATGATGCGGCCATATACCAGGATGAGGTATATAGCAGGATGGGAGCACATACTGTCAAGGGAGGAATTTGCGTTGAAGACTGCTAATGGAGTCTTCACTTGGGATATCCAGAGACGGTGCCGTATTAGCTGTATATCAGTGCCAATATATATCAATGTATATAAGACAAAGAACACACAGACAACATGCTCTCTCCTTGAGTCAGCGATACCAACTGAACTAGTTTAATTAGATAGATCCAATTATACCATAAGCATGAATAACCTTGAAGCTAACAAGGAGTGCTTTTCACTCCCCAATTTCTCACATCACATTGCCTGCCCTCCCGTACATTCCTTCTGTGTGAACATTACTGATAACACTTTTTACAGCTTCACATTCTGGCTTCATCATCTTTGGTTAACTCCTTCATGATTATACAACTTTGAATTATACTATAGGTCCATGCGATGGCTACATAGACAGACAGATAATTATACAACTACATCTACATTTTGATTATTTATATACACAGATATTCTTATTACGTTAGAACAAACAAGCTATAACTCAGGCGACCTCCACAGTATATTCTCTAAATGGGCTATAATTAGCAGTGGGGTACTGCAGGGATCTGTGCTAGGACCAATCCTTTTTAATCTCTTTATTAATGACCTTGTGGATGGGATTGATAGTAAAGTGTCAGTCTTTGCTGATGACACCAAACTATGTATGATATTAAAAACTGACCTTGATAGTAAAATATTACAAAACGATATGGATAAGATGTCAGAATGGGCAGATACTTGGCAAATGAGATTTAATGTTGATAAATGTAAAGTAATGCACTTAGGATGGAGTAATCCTATAGCTGCATATACTTTTAATGGAAGTAATCTTGGGCTAAAGAACAGAAGGACTTGGGTATTCTGATTACAAATAAGCTGAGCAGCAGTACTCAATGTCAAGCAGCAGCTGCTAAAGTAAACAAGATTTTAGGGTGTATAAAAAGAGATTTTAGATCCCGTGATCCCAATGTATTGTTATCCCTCTATAAATCACTTGTAAGGCCACATCTGGAATATGGGATCCAGTTTTGGGCTCCACATTTTAAGAAGGACATACAGAAGTTAGAGTCAGTTTGAAGGCTGGCAACTAGACTATTACAAGGAATGGAAGGCCTCCCATATGATGAGAGGTTGAAAAAGTTGGATATGTTTAGCTTAGAAAAATGACGTCTCAGAGGAGATCTCATTTATATGTATAAATACATGTGTGGTCAATATAAAGGACTGGCACATGACTTATTCCTTCCAAAGACAATACTAAGAACCAGAGGGCATTCACTGCGAGTGGAAGAAAAGCGATTCCGGCAGCTAAATAGGAAAGGGTTCTTTACAGTTAAATCAGTCAAACTCTGGAATGCCCTACCACAAGAGGTAGTAATGGCAGATACTATAACAGCTTTTAAAAAAGGGCTGGATGATTTCCTCAGTACACACAACATTGTTGGTTATAAATGACTTAAAGAAGTTGTCCAGTTACCAAAACTGATTATTTTTTTTTCTGATAAATCTTGCTAATATGTGCCCCTCAACACATCTATTATGTTTTTTCAGCAAAATTACCTTTTATTGTGCACTAGCAGCACATGCTCATTGCTGGCTCCAGCTCTGATGGAGTTAATCTCTCCTCTGACTTCCTGTGTTCAGTTCCTACAAGTCCCAGAACTCTTTGTGGCTCTAGGGCGGTGTCTAGCTTATCTAACACACCCATTGTGTCTAATACACCCACTCTGCTCTCCGACCAAACCCTCCTCCCTGCCTCTTCCCAGTTGATGCCCAGAGAGAAATCACAGATACAGCAGCTCTGCACAGCCAGGGGAAGAAAGTGTATGTGTGCGTATATACAGTGTGTGTGTGTGTGTGTGTGTGAGTGTGTATAGTGTGAGTGTGTTTGTGAGTGTGAGTGTGTGTGTGTTTGTGTTTGTGTGTGAGTGTGTGTGTGTTTGTGTGTGAGTGTGAGTGTGTTTGTGTGAGAGTGTGTGTGTGTGTGTGTGTCTGTACAAAAATTATGATTATTAGTCTGCGCAACATGGGAAAAAAATAATTGGGGAAAAAAAAGTGACGGGGTGATGAGATTGCTTTTTTCCCTCTTGCCTAATCTGTGTGTCGTCCGTATCATCTGCAAACCGCATATGACCGGATCCTGTGGATTAAATGTGCAGCGCATGCAACCGTTATTTTATCCGATCCTTCTGCAGCGGGACACAGAATTTATCGGCCGGCGCTGGAGTCAGCTGACTCCTGATCTCACAGCCCGCACACGCTGCAATAGCTGCAGGTGGGCTCATTCACATGACCGTTCCGTGTGTCCTGGTCAGTTCCTGTTTTTTTGCGGACCCACAGACAGGACCATCTTTTCAATGTCTTTTGTGTAGGATCGGATGGTGCACGGTAGCACTTCCATGTGCATCCGATCCTACAAAAAAAACCACATCGGATGCCGTATGTCCGCTCCGTTATTATGGAACATGTCCTATTCTGTTCCGTAATAACGAACCGTGACTCAATACAAGTCAATGGGTCCGCAAAATTTCCGGAAGCAACACGGAAGCACTTCCATGTGACTTCCGTCGGGTGCCCGTGCAGTCAGTGTCACGCTCCAGCCCTAGCCCCGCGGCTGCCCGCTCAGCAGTGTCAGCAGCGGCCCGCACTGCAGTGTCAGCAGCCGCGGGGATGACCAGCGCTACCGTCAAGAGGTTAGTAATTTCATTACCTACGGTGATGAAGTCCTGCCCTCCTGACATCAGCGGTCGTCCCTGCCTTCTATGCCCACCGCTTGTCATATCACCTCTCGCTGTCGACCCGATACTGTGACTAGTGGTGACGTCACGGGCCGCTTGCGATACTTGGTTTGTGAAGGCGGCGGTCATTGAACTCAGTGACAGCGCTGCTGTCAGGAGTTCAGCGATCATCGCAGGTAATATACCTCGCTAACCTCCTGATAGCAGCACTTGTCATGCCCTGCAGTGACCTGGGCTGACCTATTGATGTTAGCTCAGGTCACTGCACGGCTCTCCCAGCAAATAGGGAACATTCTGTTCTTTATTGACTGGGACATTGACTATGGTATGGATAATCGTGGGACCCCCTTGGATTACACCAGACCTGGATTTGTTTTTCTTTCTAATAAATTGGTGAAAGAGGGAATGTGTTGGGGAGTGTTTTTTCAAATAAAAATGTGTTTGTTGTCTTTTTTTTTTTTATTACTGCCTGGGTTTGTGATGTCGGGTATCTGATACACGCCTGACATCACTAACTCCAGGGCTTGATGCCAGGTGACATTACACATCTGGTATTAACCCCATATATTACCCCGTTTGCCACCACACCAGGGCAACGGGATGAGATGGCGCGAAGCACCAGGACTGGCACATTTAATGGATGCGCTAGTTCTGGGGCGGCTGCAGCCTGCTATTTTTAGGCTGGGGAGTGTCCAATAACTGTGAACCTCCCTAGTCTGAGAATACCAGACCACAGCTGTCCGCTTTACCTTGGCTGGTGATCCAATTTTGGGGGACCCCGTGTTTTTTGTTTAAAATTATTTATTTAATTTAAAATAACAGCATGGGGTGCCCTCTGTTTTGGATTACCAGCCAAGGTGAAGCTGCCAGCTGTGGTTTGCAGGCTGCAGCCGTTTGCTTTACCCTAGGTGGCTACAAAAGATAGGGGGACCGCATGTCATTTTTTTTTATTATTTATTTATTTTTTGGCTAAATACAAGGCTAAGCACCCCTTAGTGCCACATGAAAGTCACAAAAGGGTGTCAGCTTAGAATATGCAGGGGGTAAGACATTATATATGTATTTCTTATCTATCTATCTATACATTCATTCATTCATTCATTCATCCCTCTATCCCTCTATCCCTCTGTCTCTATATCTATCTATTCATCTCTATATCTACTCATCTATTTATCTTTCTTGCTGCTTCCGTTTTATGCGGTCCGCAAAAAAACCGGAAGGCATGCAGATGTCACACGGATGCCACTATGATGCATCCATGAAAAAAAGAACCGGTTTTTGTGGCCCGCAAAAACGGAACGGTCATGTGAATGTAGCCTTAACAGCAGTCGCTGCCTGCTGCCGGTGACATGTGACCGTGTGCGGGCTGTGTGTACAGGAGTTCAGCTGAGTTCAGATCAGCTGACTCAAGTGTCGGCCGATTAGGCTGGGGCCACACGGGGATTACTGCGATCCCCTCGCATTACACTTGGCTCACGCTCAGTACAGCAGAGCTGAGTGTCATGCGTGTGTCCCTGCGACTGAGGTCCGACTCTGTGAGCAGACCTCAGCTGCGGGGGCGGACCGGCACTTGAGGGGTGGGCCAGCACTGAGGAGGGGTGGGAGGGATTTCTCTCCCTCTCTCCTCCGTAGTCCACCGATGTACCGCAAGTGCAGTGCGATTTTTCTCTCACCACATACACCTGAATGGGTAAAAGAGAGAGTCTTGCATTACAGTTGTAGCATGCTGCGATTGTTTTCTCGGTCCAATTAGGGCGGAGAAAATAATCGCTCATGTGCGCTGACACACAGGCTAATATTGGTCCGAGTGGAATGCGATGTTTGATCGCACTCCACTCGCACTGTTTTTCTCGCCGTGTGGCTTAGACCTTACTTGTTCTATGTCCCCCTGCATCCATCGCAGCGTGTGCAGGCTGGAGTTCAGCTGAGTTCAGATCAGCTGACTCCAGTGCTGGAGTGAACTCCGCTGACCTCACAGCCCGTACACGCTGCAATGGATGCAGGGGGACACAGAACAAGTAATTGGCAGACACTGCAGTCATCTGATTACTTGGGATGATATGAGCAGTAAAATGCTCTGGTGCTCGATGGGCGAAGCCCATGTCGATTTTTTTTTTAAAAAAAAATTCATTAAAAATAAAAAAAAAAAAAAAAAATCACATTGTTTGTGGGCTCCCGCTGCATTTTCTATTGTTAAGGGTAACCCAAGCAGCTACTAGCTGCTAACCCCAGCTGCTTGGTGTTACTTTCACTGGCAATAGAAATCCAGGGAAGCATTTTTTTTTTATAAAGGTTTTTGCCTGAAAACTTTTTTAAAAAAATGAAGTGGGCTTCGCCATATTTTTGTATGCTAGCCAGGTACAGCAGGCAGCTATGGGCTGCCCCCAACCCCCAGCTGCCTATTTGTACCCGGCTGGAAACCCAAAATATAGAGAAGCCCTTTTTTTTTTTATTTCATGAATTTCATGAAATAATTAAAAAAAAAAAATGACATGGGCTTCGCCGAATTTTTGAGTCCAGCCAGGTACAACTATGCAGCTGGGGATTGGAATCCGCAGTGAAGGGTGCCCAAACTTTCTGGGCCCCCCGCTGCGAATTGCAGTCCACAGCTGCCCCGGAAAATGGCGCTTTCATAGAAGCGCCATCTTCTGGCGCTGTATCCAACTCTTCCAGTGGCCCTGGTGGCAGGTGGCACGCTGGGTAATAAGGGGTTAATTCCAGCTATGTTTTACCAGCTGGTATAAAGCCCGAGATTCTTAATGTCAGGCCAAGTTTGACCTGGCCATTAAGAATCTCCAATAAAGGGTTTAAAAAAAAAAAAAAAGACCACACAGAGAAAAAAACTTTATTCGAAATAAATACACAGACACAGTATGGACTCCATGTTTATTACTCCCTCTCACCCCTCCACGATGGAGAGATTTCTGTACTGACCATGCCAGGAGAGAGCGAGGGAAAAGAGAGAGAGAGCGAGGGGGGGGGGAGGAAAAGAGAGCGAGGGGGGAAAAAGAGAGCGAGGGGGGGAGGAAAAGAGAGCGAGGGGGGGAGGAAAAGAGAGCGAGGGGGGGGGGGAGGAAAAGAGAGTGAGGGGGGGTTAGAGAGTGAGGGAAGAGAGAGGGGAGAGGAGAGAGGGATAAGAGGGGGCAGAGAAGAGTGCGGGGAGAGAAGAGAGTGGGGAAAGAAGGGGGGGGGGCAGAGGTGCTCTGTCACCAACTGTTCCCACTCTGTGACTTGTGGTGCAGGTGACAGAGTGCAGACAGTTGGTCCCATGCAGCAGGACAGATGGCAGAGCACAGCGGTGACATGCCTGTCAGTGTCTTGCTGCTGGGAGGAGCAGATGATCACACTGCCTGACACCGGCCGCTCTCCTGACATCGCAGCAGAGTGGGCGGGTGGGGAGTGTGATCAGATACTTACGTGCAGGGGGGGATTCAGCTGAAGAACCCCCTCCCCCCTGTACTGCACACTGGCGCCCCGTGCCTCACCATCTGCAGGACGCCGGCTCCACACTGATGTCCTCCGGATCCTCCCCTCGATACTGGGCTGTGATGTGCGGTAGTCACCGCCCACAGCCCTGTCACTCAAACTGAGTGGTGCCAGCCTCCTCTGACGTACCCGTCTTGTCTGAGAGCCTGGAAATGCCGGGACGTCAGAGGATGCTGGCGGCCACAGCTCCAGGGGGTCATGTGACAGGCACTGAGCGTGCAGGATAGCGCCGCTCAGTGCCAGAACTGGAAACAGAAGCCAATGGAGAAAACGCCTAGAAAAGGTCAGTAGAACTCCTACAGAAAATAAAAAAAATGGGTGAACCACCCCTTTAATATCAAAATGTAAAATTGGTGGAGGAAGGTTAAACTAGATGGACCTAGGTCTTTTTTCAACCTATGCAACTATGTAACATGACCTCTGTGCAAAGAGAGAGGAGCTCACAGCAGAGCAGGTAAGAAGTTGGTATCAACCTACATGTATCTATGTAGCCTAATAGTTACTAAAAAAGCACAGGATAAACCCTTTAATCTCTCCATCTTCTCCGCACTTTTATCTGATTCTTGCATATGATGGAATCTAATTATAGTGAATGACACTCGGCTCCACACTAGAGTCTGATACATGAGAAAATATACAACAGTGTGAGCACGGTCTAAGGGAAAGGCCTAGAAAAACGTCTACGGTGACACCCCAAATCTATAACACAGCGCAGGTCAGAGAAATGGGGCTGTAAGGCCAAAAACACAATAATACAGGGGTTGAATGAAAAGTAATGCCTCCACCTTCATAACTCCTCACAGATGGCAGCGCTGGTATGGGGCAGGTACTGGACTGTTCAGTAGACTCTCCTCTACAGCTCCAGTTGGTGAGAAACTTTACAATGAATGGTTGTGTTGTTACAGTGTAAAGAATGAACCCTGTGCAGACGATCGGTCAATGTGATTTAGGCAACGTGCTGTCATTGAATTCCTGACAGCAGAAGGTGTCACCCCAAAGGAGATCCATCAGAGAATACAAGCCGTGTATGGTGATTGCGCTGATGTGCACTGTGCGTCGTTGGGCCAGTAGTAAGATTAAAGTTGGTGAGGCGGGAACGTCTGACTTGTGTGACAAAAAAAGAGTTGGACGTCCTGTGACAGCAACCACGGAGTTACACATGGAAAACGTAGACTCAGGATGATGGTCGTATCACTCAGAGAGGAATTGTAAGCACAATCGTCATTTCACAGGAACGTGTAGTCACATTATTGCTCTGCTTGGTTATGGCAAGATCTGTGCACGATGGCTGCCCCGGATGCTGACGTCTGACATGAAAGCCACAGACTGGACATTTACCAGGAAATCCTCTCACGTTACGAGAATGAAGGTGACGTCTTTCTGCATTCAATTGTGACCGGAGACAAAGCTTCTGTACACCACTACGGACCGGAGCCGAAACGTCAGTCCATGGAATATCAGCACAAAGGCTCGGCCCAGAGACATTCAAGACCCCGTCCTCAGCCGGGAAATCCTGGCCTCAGTGTTTGGGGAGATGGCGTTATCCATGGGGATTTCCTACAACGCGGAGAAACAATCACTTCAGATCGTTACATCACAACGCCGCCAACTGTGAAACCACGACTAACATACACTGAGGAGCTGACCATGTGACCCCTGACTCCTCCCCTCCATGTGACATCATCACAGGTCCTGTAAGCACAGAGCAGCCATATATCTAGTGTGCGGCTCTGCAGGTGGAGGTGTGTGGAGATTCCCCATTACTGGGGCAGGCGGCATTAACCCCTTCAGCTCTGAGACTATTTGGGGCGGGGGAGGTTCCTCTCGTCTCCTCAGATATAATGGCGGCGGCTCTATCTGTCTCTGTCACATACATTCTGCTGATATTCCGGCCTCTGTACTGGGAAATGTCGTCTCCATCTTATTATAGTCTCAGTGTTTTCCCTATAGAGAAAGAGATTTCTTGTATCTCCAGTAATTGTATTATTACAGCGGATTCTCTATGATGTTACAACGTCATCTTCTCCCCATTCAGGACCCTACAATATCGGATCCTCTCAGTGGAGATCTTCTATAGAAGAGAATTCTCCTGATTGCCCCGTGAAGGATGGATATGGACAGGGACAAGATGGCGGAGAGGATATTACACCTCACCCTAGAGGTCCTCTTCCGGCTTACTGGAGAGGTGAGAGATTCTGATGACGTCACATTACATCATTCTTATCTATGGGAATAACAGATGGACAGAACTGGAGAGGTGAGGACTCTGGAAATGTCTGGAGTGAGATTTATTACTGTGTCTCTCCATAACCAGCATTACACAGTAGTGAAGAAGACCTCTAGTGAGCGCTGTCAGGCCCCTGTGTCTGAGGGATGGGGAAGACCCCTGAGCCCAATCACGGGGCCTCCACCTCACCCCCCGATACATGAGGACATCAATGACCAGAAGATCCTAGAACTCACCTACAAGATGATTGAGCTGCTGACTGGAGAGGTGATACTGCTGGGAATGCTGGGACATTATACAGTAACGCTATGAAGGGATCGGGGGGTGACGGTATCATTGTATGTCTCAGGTTCCTATAAGGTGTCAGGACGTCACCGTCTATTTCTCCATGGAGGAGTGGGAGTATTTAGAAGGACACAAAGATCTGTACAAGGACGTCATGATGGAGGCTCCCCAGCCCCTCACATCACCAGGTAATAGACAGGACTAAATACACACGGCCTATAATTATCTGTATGTAAGGAATGAATTCAGTCCCTGTATGTGTCTCCTCCAGTTCTATCAAGTAAGAGGACAACACCAGAGAGATGTCCCCGTCCTCTTCTCCCACAGGACTGTAAACAAGAAGATCCCAATATTCCTCAGGATCATCAGGTAGATGGAGAGAAGGAGCCATGAAATCTCCCTATGATGTGTAGACGGCTGTGAAGGTCTTGTGCTCAGTCTTGCTTTATCCTCCAGTATTATATGTTTTAGACTTGTGTAATGAGAGTGGTGGGGATGGCAGGATTAGAGCTGATCATAGATGTGACTTCTCCATCTGTCTGTGACTTTTACAATATTTGTTTCAGGGGGAAGATCTGACCCATATGAATACTACAGAGACATATCTGAGGGGTGATGAGCAGAGTAAAGAGGAGATTCCTACAGATAACCGCCCAGGTGAGTAGTGACCACTAAATGCAGAGAAGTTACAGATTCTTCTCAGTCACCGACTGTGGCTGCTTTATCAGGGTTGTAGACCGGGCATATCAAATTGTCACCATTCTGCTGCAAGACAACCACATGCTCCTCCAACCAATACTGTTCCCATTATTTTTGGTATTAGCATCCTTCTGTTGGAGTAAGATCTGTATCAGCCAGCTCTTACAGGTAGGATCCATTCTATCCCCTGAAATTAGAAGACGTTGACCCTTAAGGCCCCGTTACACGCTACGATTTATCTAACGGTATGTTGTCAGGGTCACGGTTTTCGTGATGCACTTCCGTCATCGTTAGTGACGTCGTTGTGTGTGACACCTACGTGCGACTCCGAACGATTGCAAATAGGATGAAAATCGTTGATCATTGACACATCGTTCAGTTTCAAAATATTGTTCATCGTTTGGAATGCAGCAGACATATTGCTACGTTTGACACACTGCCAACGACGAACAACATCCACACGACCGCCTTGGTCAAACAATATATCGCTGAATGATGTTGCGTCGTTTGTGAGATGTGTACGTGTGACCGCTACTAAACGACCTATGTGCGATCTCGGCAAATCGTAACTTCGATCTGGGCGTGTCACATCGCTAATGAGATCGTCAGATAAATCGTAGCGTGTAACGGGACCTTTAGTTGCCCAGATCTCTAATCTGCAAAGCCAAATGACAGCGTACGTAGAATGTGCAGACAACTTAGAAAATCATGGGAAGAAAACTCTACTCTGTATGGTGGACCCCTAAGAGAAAGCGGAGGGTAATGATACTGGTTACTTCCTAGAATCTTAGTTTGGTGCCGTGTTCTCCAGGTGAATAAAAATTGATTGCTCTCAGCGGGAAAAACAAAATAATTTTGTAGTTGATGAAGAGACCTCAGTAGTCTGGAAAGCTTGCTTTGTAACATCATTTATTTTATTTTTGTTCGCCATTAATAAGTATCATAACTACAAGATTCTTATTGTTTCTCCCACTGAGAGCAATGAATCCATCTTCCTAGAATCTCGGCCTCTTATTGATGGATCTTCCTTCTCTCCCTTCTGAGGAATGTGCTGATAGGGGCGTTTTTATCCAAAATTCAGCACAGGGTAACTGTAACATATGAGAGAGGTTAGAATTATCCCCCAGTGGGTACATGGAGTCCGGGCAGCCCACCCACATGATTTCTAAAATTTAACACCTTCACCCCAGGCGATTTTTCGTTTTTCTCCTTTTCTTCGAAGAAGCATAACTTTTTTATTTTTTAATTACACTATTCAGTTTATCATATAGTGTACTGAAGAATGGGGAAAAAAATCCCAATTGCAGTGAAATTGCAAAAAAAGTGCAAGAAAAATTTACCATGTTCACTATATGTTCTCATGTTCAGCCTCTGATGGTGAGGACAGGCTTGTGCTGGGAGGTAGCCACCAGATGCAATGCCAGGGAGTCTTTGTACTGTGATGGCTGACCACAGGGGTCAGCGATTGGATACTGACAGTCACTGATGTGGTCTGGGGCAGATGGGATTGCTGGTATAAGCAGGTGCAGCGGATATGGCTGATACAACAGGTGCAGCAGATATGGCACCCACCGCTGGTATAGATATATGCAGCATCTACAGTGGATATTAGGAAACAGACACGTGTTAAAACACACAGCATAAGACTCATCAAGTGGCACGGTAACTGACTACAAGCAACGCATCTCTAAGGATAGACCACGTTGCCCAGGCACCTCCCGTAGGGAGAGAATGCTTTAAATATCTATTGCCTTTTAGCTATAGGTTGTGAGAAACTTTCGGGTTCAGTGCAAGTTGGCCCTTTAAGAATATATGAGTATGAGCTCAGCGCACTCCCGGAAGCCCTGTATCGGGTAAAGAGTGCAGAACATGGCGGGGACGCTAGTAATGGCGTTATAAGCTATTTTATAAATTATATCTTTAAATTTGTATGTATTATTGAAAATTATTTTTATTCTTGCCAGATGCCTGTACCAGGAGAACAGAAGCACAACTGACATCTTCAATTTTTAAATCAGATGACCTTGATATCACACAAGATATAACTGAAGTGAATGCCACTACTCCAGATATACCATCATCCCTTCACAGCAAAGATCTATCTGATTTTATTACAAAAATCCTACCTTCTGATCTATCACACACTATTAAGAAAAATAAATGTCACAAAAACGGCATTAAAAATCAAAGTGCTCTTACAGCAAAGAAGCCATCTTCAACTTCAGTATATCAAAACATTCACAAAGGGGAGAAAAGATTTTCATCAGAATCTGTTAGGGACCAGGGAACTCACACAGGGGAGAAGCCATTTTCATGTTCAGAATGTGGTAAATGTTTTGCAGATCAATCAAGTTTTGTTAGACATCAGAGAACTCACACGGAGGAGAAGCCATATTCATGTTCAGAATGTGGGAAATGCTTTAACCAAAAATCATATCTTGATACACACCAGAGAACTCATACAGGGGAGAAGCCATATTCATGTTCAGAATGTGGGAAATGTTTTGCAGATCAATCAAGCTTTGTTAGACATCAGAGAACTCACACGGAGGAGAAGCCATATTCATGTTCAGAATGTGGGAAATGCTTTAAGCAAAAATCATATCTTGATACACACCAGAGAACTCATACAGGGGAGAAGCCTTTTTCATGTTCAGAATGTGGGAAATGTTTTGCAGATCAATCAAGTCTTATTACACATCAGAGAACTCACACAGGGGAGAAGCCATTTTCATGTTCAGAATGTGGTAAATGTTTTGCAGATCAATCAAGTTTTGTTAGACATCAGAGAACTCACACGGAGGAGAAGCCATATTCATGTTCAGAATGTGGGAAATGCTTTAACCAAAAATCATATCTTGATACACACCAGAGAACTCATACAGGGGAGAAGCCATATTCATGTTCAGAATGTGGGAAATGTTTTGCAGATCAATCAAGTTTTGTTAGACATCAGAGAACTCACACGGAGGAGAAGCCATATTCATGTTCAGAATGTGGGAAATGCTTTAAGCAAAAATCATATCTTGATACACACCAGAGAACTCATACAGGGGAGAAGCCATATTCATGTTCAGAATGTGGGAAATGTTTTGCAGATCAATCAAGCTTTGTTAGACATCAGAGAACTCACACGGAGGAGAAGCCATATTCATGTTCAGAATGTGGGAAATGCTTTAAGCAAAAATCATATCTTGATACACACCAGAGAACTCATACAGGGGAGAAGCCTTTTTCATGTTCAGAATGTGGGAAATGTTTTGCAGATCAATCAAGTCTTATTACACATCAGAGAACTCACACAGGGGAGAAGCCTTTTTCATGTTCAGAATGTGGGAGATGTTTTAACCAAAAATCAAATCTTGCAAGACACCAAAAAAATCACACAAGGGAGAAACCCTTGATATGTTTAGAATGAGGGAAATATTTTACACACAAATGGATTAATTTTAATCATCACAAATATTAGAAGGGTAGAAGCCATTATCATACCTAGAAAGTGAGAAATGGTTTACTTGAAAATTATAATTCGTTGACCACTAAGAAAAATTCACATGGGTCAATTGAAGCCTTTTGTAAGTAGAGTTAATTAAACAATCTAATGCAATTTTTCACTTCCCTACTATCTCCTCTCCTTTGTATTGGTGGAGGTGGGGTAAAGGGAATCTTTTTTATTTTATTGCATAGTAGCTGTACTACCCGGCTTCGCCTGGGTTAATAACTGCTGTTAACAAAATAGAATGTATTAACAAAAATGTATTCTGCACACAAAAACCACAAAACAAATAGATAGAAATATAATTATTAAAAGGCAAAAACTAAGCTAATAGAAGCATTTCACAACATATATTTCAATACCACAGATATTCCACACAGATGTAACTAAATTGGCCAAGTAATGTGCTCCGTCTGTCTCTTTCCAGGTCTGTCTCTTTCCTCGCCTGCCTCTTTCCCCGTCTGCCTCTTTCCTCGTCTGCCTCTTTCCCCGTCTGTCTCTTTCCCCATCTGTCTCTTTCCCTGTCTGTCTCTGTCTTTTTCACCATTTGTCTCTGTCTGTCTCTTTCCCTGTCTGTCTCTATCTCTGTCTCTTTCTCTGTCTGTCTCTGTCTCTCTCTATCCGTCTCCCCACCGACATCTTATTACCTCACATATAAGCTTCTTATACTATGAATGTCTTTTGTTCCTATAGCAACCACACAGAGCTCCTACTAATAACCTGTAGTTCCAGGCTCCATTTACTTTAATGAAGGCATGTTTTTTGGAGAGTAACTGTAAAGCACGGGGTTAAATTTTACTGTCAAAACATAGTCTACGATGTTCTCTGGGTCACATGAGGTGCCTGTGCAAAATTTTGTGATTGTAAATGCGACGGTGCGGATACACTTTTCGTTTAACTTTTTCCCCATTACGTAGGTAGGGGCAAAATTGATTGGTAAATTGGAACGTGCGGGGTTAAAATTTCGCCTCACAACA
Source organism: Anomaloglossus baeobatrachus (assembly GCF_048569485.1). Taxonomy (NCBI): domain Eukaryota; kingdom Metazoa; phylum Chordata; class Amphibia; order Anura; family Aromobatidae; genus Anomaloglossus; species Anomaloglossus baeobatrachus. The sequence continues at coordinate 295,420 of NW_027441808.1, forward strand.
TAGCCTATGACGCTCTCGGGGTCCAGACGTGTGAGTGTGCAAAATTTTGTGGCTGTAGCTGCGACGGTGCAGATGCCAAACCCAGACATACACACACATACATACATACACACATTCAGCTTTATATATTAGATTTCTATTAGATCCTTAGAAACCTAAATCTTTTATTTTAGCCTTGCTAAGTGGTAAAAAAGTGGCAGTTTGGCGGCTATTTATAGAGAGTCTCAGTTAACGTCCTTTTTGAAGATGGTTGATAACTTTCGATTACATCAAAACTGTCTTTATCAATATCTCCAAATGAGATATCTCCTTAGTACAGGATCTGACATTGGGTACAATTCACCTCCTCTCTCTCTCTACATAGACTTTTTCAAAAGGGGAATATAATTTTAAAGGGGTCTCAATTTTATATACATTGTTTGCAGAATTATTAGGCAAGTTGTATTTTAGGGGTTTTTTTTATTATTGATCAACAACTATGTTCTCAATCAACCCAAAAGACTCATAAATATCAAAGCTTAATATTTTTGGAAGTTGGAGTGGGGTTTTTTAGATTTGGCTATCTTAGGAGGATATCTGTTTTGCAGGTAACTATTACTGTGCAGAATTATTAGGCAACTTAATAAAAAACAAATATATTCCCATCTCACTTGTTTATTTTCACCAGGTAAACCAATATAACTGCACAAAATTTAGAAATAAACATTTCTGACATGCAAAAAACCCCCCCAAAAAATTAGTGACCAATATAGCCACCTTTCTTTATGATGACACTAAACAGCCGACCATCCATAGCTTCTGTCAGTAGCTTGATCTGTTTACGATCAACATTGCATGCAGCAGCCACCACAGCCTCCAGACACTGTTCCGAGAGGTGTACTGTTTTTCCCTCCCTGTAGATCTCACATTTTATGAGGTACCACAGGTTCTCTATGGGGTTCAGATCAGGTGAACAAGGCGGCCATGTCATAATTTTTTCATCTTTTAGACCTTTACTGGCCAGCCACGCTGTGGAGTAGTTGGATGCATGTGATGGAGCATTGTCCTGCATGAAAATCATGTTTTTCTTAAACGATACCGACTTCTTCCTGTACCACTGCTTGAAGAAGTTGTCTTCCAGAAACTGGCAGTAGATCTGGTAGTTGAGCTTCACACCACTCTCAACCTGAAAAGGTCCCACAAGTTCATCTTTGATGATACCAGCCCATACCAGTACCCCACCTCCACCTTGCTGGCATCTGAGTCGGAATGGAGCTCTCTGCCCTTTACTGATCCAGGCTCTGACCCATACATCTGGCCCATCAAGAGTCACTCTCATTTCATCAGTCCATAAAACCTTTAAAAAATCTGTCTTAAGATATTTCTTGGATAAAATTCTATCGGTCAAATTGTAGCGCAAAAAGGACACTTGCTGGTATTATTTGTTGTGCTTTATTGAGTATAAGCTCCTATTGATACAACGCATTTCAGCAGAAATGCTTTCATCAGGTATCGATACCTGATGAAAGCATTTCTGCTGAAACGCGTTGTATCAATAGGAGCTTATACTCAATAAAGCACATCAAATAATACCAGCAAGTGTCCTTTTTGCGCTACAATTTGACCGATAGAATTTTATCCATGTACCCTCTCCCTGCTGGGAATCGGTAGTAGCTGCAAAGGACCTGCTAAACCATTTAGAATCCAGCTGGGCAGCTGGAGGATCGTGGAGGAAAACCTGACATCCAAGGTGCCGGTGGAGTTCAGGAGCCGACAACGATACCCCAAGCCCGGATTCAATAAGCCTGGAAACTGGAACCAGATCGGAGAGTAATTCTAGACTGATAAGCTTTCACTGGAGTTGTGCGGGGGCGCACAACCTGCAAAGGTGAGCAGTTCTTAATATTCAAATACCAACAGTATTCACGGATGCTACTCATAGTGCGCTTGTCTCCTTATATATTTAAGATATTTCTTGGCCCAGTCTTGACGTTTTATCCTATGTTTCTTATTATTATTTATTATTATAGCGCCATTTATTCTATGGCACTTTACATGTGAAAGGGGTGTACATAATAGGGACAAGTACAATAATCATAAACAATACAAAACACAGACTGGTACAGGAGGAGAGAGGTCCCTGCCCGTGAGGGCTCACAATCTACAAGAGATGGGTGAAGATAGAGTCGGTGAGGGTATGGCTGGTCGTGCGGTGCTGTATCAGAGAGAGGGTTATGGCAGGTTGTAGGCTTGTCGGAACAGTTGGGTCTTCAGGTAACTTTTGAAGCTTGTCAAAGTAGGCGAGAGTCTGATATGTTGTGGCAGGGCGTTCCAGAGTATGGGGGAGACACGCAAGAAATCTTGGATGCAATGGTGGGAAGAGGAGATGAGAGGGGAGTAGAGAAGGAGATATTGTGAGGATTGAAGGTTACGTGCAGGGAAGTACCGGGCGACTAGGTCAGAGATGTAGGGAGGAGACAGGTTGTGGATGGCTTTGTAGGTCTTGGTTAGGGTTTTGAACTGCAGTCGTTGGGCAATGGGAAGCCAGTGAAGGGATTGGCAGAGAGGAGAGGTCGGGGAGTAGCGGGGAAGACAGGTGGATTAGTCGGGCAGCATAGTTTAGAATAGATTGTAGGGGTGGGAGACTGTTAGAGAGGGAGGCCACAAAGCAGGAGGCTGCAATATTCAAGGCAGGAGATAATAAGGGCATGTACTAGGGTTTTTGCAGCTCCTTGGAAAAGGAATGTACGGATCCTCCGGGAAATATTTTTGAGTTGGAGGCGGCAGGAAATGAAGAGGGCTTGGATGTGTGGCTTGAAGGAGAGATTAGAGTTTAAAGTTACTCCCAGGCAGTGAGCACATGGGACTGGGGAAAGTGAGCAGCCATTGACATTGATGGATATGTTAGGTGGGGGGGTTGAGGGAGGAGGAGGAAAGACAATGAATTCTGTTATGTCAATGTTTAGTTTTAGGAATCGAGCAGAGAAAAAGGATGAAATAGCAGACAGACATTGTGGGATGCTGGTTAGTAGGGAGGTAATGTCAGGTCCAGAGAGGTAGATCTGCATATCCTCAGCGTAGAGGTGATACTGAAAGCTGTGGGACTCTATGAGCTGTCCCAGGCCAAAGGTGTAAATGGAGAACAGCAGGGGTCCTAGAATTGAACCTTGGGGGACACCGACAGATAGGGGGCGAGATGAGGAGGTGGTGCTAGAGTGGGAGATGCTGAAAGTTCGGTCGGTTAAGTATGAGGAAATCCAGGATAGGGCCAAGTCTGTGATGCCCAGAGATGAGAGAATTTGTAGTAGAAGGGAATGGTCGACTGTGTCAAATTCAGAGGAGAGGTCCAGGAGGAGGAGTACAGAGTAGTATCGTTTGGTTTGGCAGTTAGTAGGTTGTTAGTGACTTTAGTTAGGACAGTTTCAGTGGAATGATGGGGTCGGAAGCTAGATTGTAAACAGTCTAAGGGAGCAGGAAGAGAGGTATGAGGACAGTTGAAGATGGACATGCTGTTCCAGTAGTTTTGAGGCATAGGGGAGAAGTGATATGGGCTGATAGTTTGACACAGAGGAAGGGTCAAGGAAGGGCTTTTTGAGGATGGATGTAATTGAGGCATGTTTAAAGCATGAAGGGAATATACCATTTAGTGATAGGTTGAAGAGATGGGTTAGGGTTGGGATAAAGACTGGTAAGATTGGGGATGAGGTGGGATGGGAGTGGATCAAGTGGGCAGGTAGTGAGATGTGATCTTGAGAGTAGAGTGGAAAGATGATCTGTCATAGTGGAGAAGCTGGATTTGGAGGAAGAAGGCTGAGTAGTTGTGAGAAGGAGCTGTGGTGATTGTGGGCCAAAGCTTGCTCTGATATTGTCAATCTTCTGCTTGAAGAAAGAGGCAAAGTCTTCAGCTGAGATGAAAGGAGAGGGAGGTGGTGCTGGGGGACGGAGGAGAGAGTTGAAAGTGTTGAATAGCTGTTTAGGGTTGTGAGATAGAGAGGATATGAGAATAGAGAGGATATGAGAAATAAGAAGTAGGTTTGTTTTGCAGCAGTGTTTGCAGACTTGAAAGTGGTGAGGGTCTGTTTGTATGTGATGAAGTGCTCGGTGGAATGAGATCTCTTCCAACTGCGTTCAGCGATTCTGGAAGGCCGTCTCAATTCTTTAGGGTACTATTACACTTTAGCGACGCTCCAGGGATCCTACCAGCGATATGACCTGGTCAGGATCGCTGTTGCGTCGCTACATGGTCGCTGGTGAGCTGTCAATCATTCAGATCTCACCAGTGACCAGCCCTTAGCCAGCAGCGACGCGTGAAAGCGACGCTGCACTACGGTAAATATCGTGTAACCAAGCGGGAGAGCAACATCCAAAAAATGAACCTGAGTGTGTAGCGAGCAGCGATCTCACAGCAGGGGCCAGATCAATGCTCAGTGTCACACAGAGCGAGATCGCTAATGAGGTCACTGCTGCGTCACAAAAACTGTGACTCAGCAGTGATCTCGCTAGCGATCTCGCTATGTGAGAAGTACCCCTTAGTCTGGTTCATGTGCCAGGGTTGCCTGTTAATTGTGCAGGTATTGGTGTGTGTGAGAGGGGGTAGCTGAT